>NW_017299190.1:70918-73895 GCF_001594075.2 Trachymyrmex cornetzi
CTGCCGCATTCGCGCAGCGTGCCCAGCGCGCCCAGCACCATGTCCCTGCACCCATGGCCGGTCAGCCCGGTCTTACCGCCCGTCTCCAGCCGTACGCCCCACCTGGTGCCAGAAACCGGCAGGCATCACGGCCTCAGTCACTCCGCCACGGTGACCACGACATCGCAGTCGGCCACCAGGCTCACTTCGCAGGCCGGCATGGGTGGGCTAGGCAACAGCCAAGGCTCGGATACGTCGGCGCACAGCTGAGTCTCGTCTCTGCAGCCGCAGCACTCGTACTAAGGCCCCTCGCCGGTTTTGCGCGCGATCACGCCTCGCGGCCGTGCCCAAGGATTGCCAATCTACGATTGGCTGCAGGCTTGCTCTTCGCACAAACGAATGTGAGAACTCTCGTCTAGAGCAGCGTATCCTCGTCCGCGTCCGCTACTTGGCGGTCCGATGTAATCCTTAATCGCTGAATTTAATCGATGGTTCGCATGAACTCTCGTTGGTACTTTTGCAATTAGCATTTCAGGAGAAGCGGCTTTAATAATATAAGCTCGCTTCTAGCTTGTTTGAAAACAATTGCCACGAAGAGGATAGAGATTCTCAAGTAAGAGATTGAACATCGTTTAGACAACTTTTGATCAGTCTGGCATATTTAGAGTGGTCCAATCTCATACTTGAGGATCTCTAGAGGAAGGCTACCAATCGTGCTGTCTAACAGCGAATTCCTCAAGCAGGTTTGTAAATTAGTTCGCCATACAATTTGCCACCATCCTCCTCACGATTGGTAACTCTTTTGTAAGTTTCAAAAGCAGTTAAAGCCTCTCGCGCGGAGCAAAAGTTTCCTGTGGAACAACATTGTTAAGGTTCGCAATTCGTTTTTACACAAACCACAACCTACAAATCTATGACTGTCGAGGATACACCGCACTAAGCGGGAGTTCTGCGTCAGGTCGGACACGGCCGTTTGTTTCCGCGTGCGAAACTCGTCTAACGATGGGCCTTCTTGCGTTCCGCGCGTACCTTCGAGCCCCTCCTCGAAAAGTCGACCAAAGATCCAATTAGAATGGCGCGGCAAGCGATCGTAAGAGGATTTGGATTCAGAAATTGGACGTGTAATAATTGTGCGTGCTTTTTAACGTAAACAAAAAGAATCACCCGGCATTCGTTCTCTTCGCGCATCAGACTCTTCAATTATCTGACTTTCCTGTGTTTTCCGCAAAGGATCGCGTCGTCTCTCGACTCTTTTGATCGCCTACTTTTGTCGATCCCTTCCAACCCCCGACACTTTCACTCGCCAATTTTGGGTAAGAGTATGCGATCAAGGAAAGAAGAACGTGAAGGAAAATTGAGGATGGTCGGAAAGAAACAAGAAAATCCGTATGATCGATTTGTTCAACCGAGCGATTCCGGATAAACGGTGAAGGAGGGAATCCCTGGGGTACGCGCGGCTTCTTCCATTGGCTGCGTGCTGCTCCCCTGCCCAACTTGCGTGCCTGAATAACTGTTTTCTTAATAATTAAATGTACATTCGACACACAGGAAACTCAACCTTGTATCTCTGTATACCTCGTGAAGCGCGGACAGGCATAGCGTGCGTATACAGGAAGCGCGTGTGCGGACAAGAACTGGCCCGAAGGTAACCCAAGCTGGCTCTTAAAGCCTCGCGCTTAAGGTAAAACCGTCCATTTGCCTTCCCTCCCCCTACTCTCCCCCTGACGGTATATACGCTTAAAGGGTTGTCGTTAAAGGGTTGTATTCGTACTTCATGTCTAGAACTAACTAGAACTAAACTGGAAATCGAACGGTTCTTAGCCCGAGGCAATATAACGTCCTCAAACATTCGATTTCGGGCGAAAGGCTGGATGGCTGCCCGGCCTGCGCAAATCACAATTTCCAGTATTTGAGCGGTTCGTCGAACTCGCGAGTTGCGCTCTGTTTGCGTTAAATAAGAACGGAGATCGCGGGTCGAGTCGCGCTTAAATGGAAAAAAAAAGGAAGACGGACTTGTCTAAATAGCTGGGCATGTGATACCGATTTTACCTAACCCGTGAATTGCCTTCAGCTACATATTGTCGCACGCGCGTATACATTCCTTCTCCTCTCTATTATTTTTCTTCATCGGAAACTCCATCCCTCCCGGTCTGCCTGCGTAGGCAAAACGTCGCTAAATTCGACAACAAGTAGTCTCATTCGTACAAAGCGACGCGTTTCTTACGTCTGAGTTGCGTATATCCTGTTCCTTAGGACGGCGCCTGATGACGCGCTTTAAGGGCCGGCGAGAAAAATCCGAAGGGTGTTTAGAAAACGTATATAAAGAGAGAATGCAAAGTGATCTTATCCGCTTTAACGTCCGTAGGTTATATAGAATATTATATTGTTAGATGTATACTTGTACATGGCGCACGGGTACAAAAAAAAGGGCGGCTACGTTTCCACTGAAGGGAGGGGGGAGAGGGGGAGGGAAAGGGAAAGGGTGTTGAAGATTTTTTACAATGGGACCGCGGCCGCGCGGGGTTGGCGCGGCGCGGCGCGACGCGAGGGGGTAAGCTTAATTAAAAGGATCGACCAGAACAATGGGGGAAACTAATTATTTGCCAACGATTTCTCGTTCGGAGGTGTTCGCCAGGCTTCCTTCTTCATCGTTGCTAATTGTCGCCGCGTTCAAATATGCTCGTATTAATTTACGATCGCTCACGTATATGGAAAATAATGTAGATTATGCGAGAGCACCGCAGCTATCGCTTTCCTTATAATTGTCGCTGTTAATACTTCCGCGACACACACATTCTCTCTTTCTTTTATTATTGTATTCCCTTGTCTATTTATAGTAATTTGTATAATTTTGTACATATATACCAGGGTTGGGTAAGTTAATTTTTTTTTTTAACTAAGTTAAGATACAAGTTAATGTATAATGAAATTAATTGAATTAAAAGTTAAGTTAATAAAAAAAAGTAATTGAAAAATTAAAAGTTAAATTTCTTTCTAT
>NW_017299190.1:73927-87475 GCF_001594075.2 Trachymyrmex cornetzi
GGTTTTTGCTAGATTGAAATCAATATATAATGTAAATAATATATACAAACAAAACTTTTAAGTAAAATATAGAGTATGTTCTAAATAAAGTATATGTTTGAGTCTGAGACTTAACTTCAAAAAATTTAAATAAAAAGTTAATAGTTCTCGAAAAAAAATGTAACTAAATAAAGTTAAGAGTCTAAAATGTAACTAAGTTAAGTTAAAATTATTTAACTTTTCAATTTTTTAACTTAACTTTTAGCTTTTTAACTTGGCACTACACACACCCAACCCTGATATATACTGTATCACACACTGAAAAAAATTTCTGGTTGAAAATGGACGAATCAGAAATTTCTAGATAAATTTATTAGAATTCTAGTTGAGATAACCGGAATTCTGCTTGATACTATATTTCTGGTAAAATCTACTAGAATTTTTATTTTTACCAGAATAATTATATTAATCAGAATTCTAGTTATCTCAACTAGAATTCTAATAGACATAACCAGAAAATTCTGATTCGTCCATTTTCCACCAGAGTTTTACTGTTTAATCCAACCAGATCATTTTTCTCAGTGCATTTAACATTACTTCATTCACACATGAACACGTTTTTTATTTTTATTATAATATGTATTTTTTATTTTTATATATATTCTTTTTTATTTTATTTTTTTTATCGTTATACACATTCTTTTATATCTTGTTAATTTAAATTTAGCGCTTCAGAGGATGATATCCTAGAACGTTTGATAAATAAAACTTTATTTATTTTTATTTATTTTCTTTGTACGTTTCATTTCGAGTTTATCTGTATATTTTTAAAGAACTTGCCCTAGAAGTCTTAGAACTATAAACGCCTTATTCGTTTATTTATTTATCTTTCTGACTTTCTTTCTCTTTATCCACTTAGGTAGCATAGAACATTCCAACAATATTGTAGCAACGTTGTAATGTTTACAACGTTGTATTACAGGAACGTTCCATGCTATCTGGATATTTATCTATTTATTTATTTTTCTCTCTATCCTTCTTTCTATCTCGCGTTGGAAACGACCAACAAAACTCGTGAACCTTTAACGTCTACTCGGCAAAAGGGAAGCGTTGAATAAGGAAGCTTGGAGGAAGCACTTATGGTGTCCAGAAAGACGTCCCGGGAGGGACACGAACGCGAGCTCACGATCGCGCAATTCCGGGATTCGAAGAGCCTGGAGCCAAGATCTGGATTTATCGGGGGTGACGCGATTCGTATCCCTTCCGGTGCGTAACGTTTGCTGTATTTTGCAGCGTTTATTCTTTTCAACGCGATATTTGTCCCGAAGATGTTCAGATCTCGACGTATCGGCACGACGGTGTCTTTTGCTAGCGCAACCGCAGGCGACAACCGAGATTTTATCGGGGCTCTGCGAGGCGAGCTCGAGCGGCTCTCTCATCTCTTCAGCATTCGGAATTGGAACATAGAACGCTGCTAAAAATTAATTTATCGTTTACAGAAAAAAAAAGCCAGTATCAAGAGAATTAGCGCATATATTTATTCGTAAAATTAAATGCATTTTTAAATCGAGTGTTTAAAGAGATACAAGTTTAAAAATCGTTGAGGAACGTTTACGAGAAGAGATTCAGTCTAGTCGAATAATCTGATTTTCACTTCGTCCCATTTAATTTACTTTTGCTTCAGTTGCTAGTAAATGCGACGTAAAATTCTGAGATTTAGTTAATGTTAATCTGATTGCCTATCAATGAATTTTGCAGAAGGGAAAAGAGAAAGCTCGGTCGAGCCAACCTTCATCCTCGGCCGTTCACAAGGAAAAGCTCACGCGGAAAAAGCTCATTAACGCGGATAAAGTTGGGACCTGGTTTGTCTTGTCCGTCATCGTTTCATTTCGAAAGCGTAGTTTCGCGGCTAATCGCAATGCGAAACGGGACCAAAACAGACACAATTTTCACAACGTTCTCATACTGTTCCTTTTTCTCTTTCCTCCTCTTTTTCCTCTTTTCCTTCTACTCCTGCTTTTCTCGCAGTTAAACAAATTTTTCATCCAGATAAAAGAGGTGAGTAAGAAATGAAAAATTTTTTAAAGTAAAAAAAAATCAGTAATTATAAAAATACTTACTCTAACCTTTAATAGGTCACTAATTTATTCAGATATATAAAAATGCTTTCCTTATTTAACAATGATAAATATTTTGTTGGATAAAGAAAGAATTTATATGATTCCATTACTTTCTTATTTTAATAATAATTTATTAAGAATTAAAGTAATTTATTTGAGAACAATCTTTTAATGGCTGTTTACGTATATTAACATATAACATAAAAATTTGTAGAAATTCTTCTTTCTTTCTGAAAAACAAATTTTGCCATCTCGATACACTTTGATCACGTTTCTATTTAATCTTTTATCTTTTATCTGCTCGACTTGATTTAGCCGAAAGATATCGAATCATTTATTCGAAGATGCAAATAAAAGATTCATTTGAAAGCTTTCTTGTGTAATTGATATCTTGAGTTAAATCGAAAAATGTTTGACATATAACTTTTTTAATTTTTTGATTGAAAAGGAAGACCATCTATTTTCACAAAATTTTTAGTGTTCGAAGAGAATCTTGTCCGTGCAAATACAATGGTCGCTTATTCGACCTCTCTATCTGAATGAAGTTTTCAATCCGAGTAGTATCGAACTCCGCTCTCTTCCTTCCATTTATCTCTAATTCTCTGTGGATTGTTTTTCCATGGAGCTCTTTCTCCTTTCTTCATCCCTCCCCTCCTCGTTTCTTATCTTATCTCGGCATCCTTATTCAAGGAGCATTCCTATTTCGCGCGCGACTCAACGCACTGGACACGACAACTCCACGATATTTTTATATAGATTTCTTAAAAGTGCATTATGGTGCCAGGAAGACCACGCCAAGTATAAAAACGTAAACATAAAACAGTTTCAATATTGGATTCTTAGTTGATAGACACAGACTCTACGATATTGTTAGTACGTAATAACGTGGATATGTAGATGATTACCGAGTTCTTCGACGTAGTAAAGCTACATCACGATGAAGGTAACGAAAGAGGAAAGAATTGCACAACCGGGTAAAAAATGCGCTTGTTACAAACTGCATTTTGAATGCAAAGTACGATGAAAGTTTGGATAATAGATTGATTTCTCGTCATTGCGGGTATATATCGAGTACTTCGCTAAGTCTGCTTCAAATTTTCATGAATATTGGTGAATTGACATTTCTTCCGTTATCGATCATTATCGATATAATTACAAAATAACGAAACGTGAAGCTAGAAACTATAAAAATGGATTATTCTGAAAGTAACTAAAGTTCTTTTGGTTTTAGTCTAAATTCAATAAAAGCGTTACTGATCGTTTTCCGAATTACAATTTAACTGAAATAATATACGCGTGAAATAATTATATGAAATAATTACATTCTTAAGGTTTAGCTGAATAAAACTCGTTGATACACTTTATAACGAAGTGACTCACTATGTTTTATTTTCAACTTTAAAGAAGAAAAGCCCAGATCCAAAATTTGTCGAAGCTCCGGAATTTTGATGCAAGTTCAGCGAAATACTTTATACAATGTCTTCTCATTAATCTTATTTACTCCTTCAAAAATTCTGACACGTTGAAATGTTGAATATCTATCATATTATTAGGCTTACGGACCTTCAAAATGTCAGAGAATCACAAAAGTTAGAATCTCTTCACGAGACTTTAAAATTTATATCGGTAATAATGGACCTTCTCAGCTTTTAATACTTGGAATCTATTGATCCTTCGAACTTTGATCTATAAAATTTACATATGCAAATTTTGCAATAGTCGCTTCAAATAATGGAGATTTTGAGGCTTTTAATTTCTCGAAATAGCGGAGATCCTGCAGTGGACTTTAGATCCTTAAAACTGTGGTTTCTTCTGATATAACGATCAGACTTGTTGAAAAATTAAGAAAAACTTTCGATGTACGAGATAACTTTCAGTCCTCGCAAATATTATATATAATATATCGGGATGTTACATTCGTTTTAAGAACTTACGAAACTATAATGCTTTCTTAAAAGAAAACGGGGATCCTTAGAATTTGGATTCCCACTTGATGAAATGCGTAGGACTGGACTTTTACAGCCTTAAAATTTCAAGCCTTAGCACTTGCAAATTTTTCACTCCTTGTAATTTTTAAATTATTGAGCTCGCGACAGATAATTTAGCGTGCACGAGGCATAAGAAACGGAATACTCCTTCCTTCTCGCGCTCTTTAATCATCGCGATTTATTAACCGGAATCGAGAGAAGACTATCGATTTCCGGTGTGATGTGAACTACGTTGACGTTTTACGCGACCGCGACGCGACGCCTCGCACGAGGGACGAAGGGAAGGGTCGAAAATCGAAAGTCGGTGATCGACTTAATTCTTTACACGTATGTTAACGATAAGAAAAAAAAAACAGAAAAAAAATATATATATTAAACGAGCGAAGAGCGGAAAAAAAAAGAGTTAAGCGCGCGCGAGCGCGCGTATTTATATGAGCATTACGGTTATTACTATCTATATTCGTTTATGATTGTTATTGTTATGATTATTAACGAATTATCGTCACGGTGATGAATAACCGGTAGCGTTTAAACGGTTTTAACTCTCAGAGAGACACTTTACAGGAAATCTTATACCGATATTATATACTTAGAGCTGAGCTGTCGCCATCTAACTGTTACATAAAATGACCAACAACTATTAAAGTAACGTATTATCTATTAATCTATAGAGTGACCTAGCGATTATATATTAAGGGAACGTTGTTTTTAACGAGCCTCCTTTTCCTCTATCTCTATCTCTATTCCTATTCTCTCTCCATTATCTCTGTTTCTCTCTCTCTCTCTCTCTCTCTCTCTTTCTCTCTCTACTCGGAAAGCGTTGGAAGAGCCATAGACATAGTATATCTAGACTGAATATTTGAGGAGTGCGACTAAACCTCATGAAGGAAAAGAGCGCACTCACTTGGTCCATTTCTCTTTCGTGAATATTACATCCACTCTCCATTTTTCGGAGAATGTTCGGTTTAGATATATCGTGTCTATGGGAAGAACTCACATAAGACGCAGCGTAACGTGCACTATTATACATATATCTGCTCGTGCCAGACTGTCAATATCGTCATCATTATCACCATGCATGCGGTTCTGAATGTTCGATCTGTCACCCCTTTTTATTCACTTTGAACCGTCTTGTTGCCTCAAAATATCGTTGATTTCCGACTCTCAAATATTAATACGGGAATCCAAAATTCTGGCAATTGGCTTTTTCAATAGATTGCATTTCCGTTGAGACCCCATTGAAGCCGCTGCAAATCTGTACTCAGCCACTCGCGTCTTTATCGTCCAGCAGACAATTAGAATTTGAAGTTTCTAAAAAAATTGTTACATTAGAAGTATTACTGTCATTGTTGTATTTTATTATTATTATATCTTTGTGTACAGATAAGATTCTGAATTTTATTTATTTTTCAATAATTATGCCATTTATACTGATGAAATAATGTTTGATTTTTTATTACTTTTTTTATTTTCACAGTAATTTATTCTTGGTTCTTTTAGTGAGTAAAAAACATTAGTACTTCTAAGATTAAAAACCCATACAGCACACTTTATCCTAAAGATCTTCCTGCGAACGTTCTCAGGATGTTGGAACGTTGTCAGGACGTTGAGATGTTCTCAGGACGTCCTCAGGATATCTGTGCTATATGGGAACTCCATTATCGCAAAATTTATGCCCTTTACTGTCCTTTTGAGTCCCGAATCTTCGGAAACCCGAGGTCCTCTCGTCTTTGACTGATTCACTTGAAAGTTCGGGGATTTGAAACCGTGAGACTCGAGAAAAAAATATCCCGAGAGCTTATCTCTTTAGTTTCTTCAGTCTTTACAACCATTGATATTATTATCGCAATTGTAAACATGCGTTTCCAAACTACACACGGGACAAGTGAATCTCCATAATTTCTATCATTAAAATTCAACGCCATCGAAGGCAATATATATATATGTATATATCCGCATTATAATCTTCGCCAACAATATTCAACATCGTTGAAGACAGGCCCAAATCATACCTTTTTCCATTTCTATCTCGACACCACGCCACCGTTCACATCTTGGAACAAAACGGACTATTATTAACGACTATAGAGAAAGTTTCCTCCCTACAGGTTTAGGGCAATAGGTCTATATATAACTACGTATACCCCCCCTCCAGAGATACCATATACATATATTCTAACTCAGCTATGATATCGTGTAAGTTGTTACTACTTATAATTAGTCTCGATTACTTTATGACGGCGGACATAGGGCAAGGCACAAATTAGTATACATAATTACATACATGCGTGTGTGTGTGTGTGTATATATATCTACATATATGTGTGTATATACACACACATTGGCTGTGTTCCAAAATTTGCTGCCAGTATTGGAAATCTATAGTGCACGTAACGTAAACTATAGATTTTCAGTACTGCACTGAAAGAAAAGATTGGCTGCTGCAGCAAATTAGATGGTAAAATATGGCATAGCGTTTTTAATTGGTTGCAACAGCCAATTTTTGATTGCTGCAGCCAATTGTTGGTTGTATCAGCCTATCTGCAATATCAGTATAGGATTTCGATTGGCTGATGCAACCAAAATTGCTACAGCCAATTAAAAATGTTACGCCATATTTAACCATCTAATTTGTTGCAGCAACCAATCTCTTCTTTCAGTGTGGCAGTAAATTTTGGAACACAGCCATTATATACATGAAAAGTCTATACAGGCATAAAAGTAATGTAAAATACGTATTAAGTAAACTGAGGACATACAACACACACACAATCACACAGTCTCACACACAAAACACACACACACACACACACACGCATTCGTTAGAAGGAACGAGAGCGCACCGTTTAAAAAGGCATGCAAGAGTGCATCGTCGCGCGATAAAAAAACAAGAAAAAAAAAGAAACAAACAAATAAACTCGTAGGGCTAAAGTGGTTTTGATACTATACAAAGCACCGAGAGCGAACTTTTCTTACGACAAGACTTAATGATATTTTTTTAGACTCCGCTAACGAATCGACTAAAAAAAAAAAAAAAAAATAATAAGAACTACGCTAATCGCGCGCGTACGCCAATCGCGGCGATCGGAACTTCGCGGCACGTCGACCGGTTAACGCGTTCTTATCAATGATTCAGCCGATTTTCCCACCTCTCACCTGATCGACACGCATTATCGACGAGCATACGCGGATCCACTCCCGAAACCGTCGGAATTGTTAACCCTCTTCGAAATGTTTGAGCTCTGAATTCGGGAGAGCTGAGTCTGCGGAATTCTGACTTCGGATACCTAAACCTCAGAGTCTTGAGACTCTGGATCGAATGGTAATTGCGACAAGAACTTCGAGTTCAATCAGTTACGTCGAAACTAGCAAACGTGGAACGTTAAACTGTATTCAGAGAAAAAGACATAGTGATGGCAGATGTAAAGATGACAACAATTAAGGTGACGAATATTTTATATGTAGAATTAATTATATACATAGTTGAGTAAATTATATCTTATAGTTGCAATAACTGTAAAATATCTTAAAGTTGAAATAACTATAAAATAATTTATTCAGCTGTATTATATATGTATATGTTAATTCTCGTGATGGTTTTTATCACTATGTTTCTCTAAGTGTGTGAAGTTTCAAGGCAGACGTATACAAGCCTCGAATTTTCAGAAGGTTTCAGGCAGACATGATAGACTCCAGATTGTTTGAAATATATTGGATTTAGAAACGTTGGATCTTTATAATCTTGGACTCGTCTTTGTAGGATTTCGAATCCTCGTATTCTTAGATATTTATCGTTTGAAATATTCGCGGATCTTTTCACTTCATTTCAGCGTTAATTAAAGTCGGATTGATACCGTATCGTGGCCAACACTAAATGTTCAAGCTACAACATTATTATCTACTAATGCAAATCGAAATTACAGAAATATACACGTAGAAATAAAATACGCTTAGAAACAACTTGGAGCGTTACGGAAAGTTTTGCTACACCGAAATTTATTATGACGATGTATCGAACGAAAAATACAAGATACTGCCCGCCAATCCCGGAAGAAACGCATCGTCAGGCACCCCCTTTTCACGCAACCCCGTTAAAGATACACAACCCTTCTTCCTCACTCGCATTTTACATTTTCTGTATATTATTGAGAGAAGATACAGGATGAGAGAAATTGACATTACAGTTCTTACAATTTCTTGAAGAAAATCAAATCGCATCAGTTACTACTAAATTTCCGAATCTTTCCGGTGGAATTACCCTTTCAGCACGAAAAATTGTTATAACATGACTATTATTTTGCATTAAAATGTTTCACCAAATATTCCTGAAATTTTGCAACAACATTTCTATGTCCGCTTTTAAAAAGATATTTTGCAACATTCTTGCAATGATTCTAAAATATTATAAAAGTATTGCAGATATTTTCCTGAAACGTCAATACAAAATTCAAAGAATATTACAAAAATTTGCTTGTTTTTGTAAAAATTTAAACAAATATCTTATATTATTTTATCGTACTTATAAAAATAAAATTGTAATATAAAAGCATTGATCATATAAATACTCTATTTTTCAATTATATTAATTTCAATTACAATTAATTAATATTATATTTAATTTATTAATTTTAGATATGTTGTAAAAGAGAAAAGTATCTGCAATATATATATTTCTGAAATATGACGATATGCGTTTTTCAATATAAATAAACGAAAAAAACTATATTCGAGTGAGTCTTGGTGCCTAATAATATTTTTGCGTGAATTTCCATACGCATAATTGAATTATGATGTTACAGTAATTTCTTGTAACACCCTTTATAAAATATTAATATTACATTTCTACAATATTCTCGCAATATTTACAATATACTGCATCATTAAAGTATTTATGCTATCTTTTATGGCAGTATTTCGTGCTGGAAGGGTATTTTCGACAAACTGTATAATTTTTTGAAGTGAAAGAGCCAAAGTACTTAAAAACTGTACATGTAAACCTTTTATTTTATCTCACAAAATATTTTAAGGGGGCAAGATTACATAATATCATAATTATGTTACAGAGTTATAACTAAAAAAAAATCAATTTTCTTCACAACGGTATTTATGTGCTCTTTTTTCGGCCTGAATCATCGTCACTGCGGTTCTTAATTCTCGCAAGTGTATTTCCTAAAACGAGTCGAATATCCTGTTCATGTTCACTCATATGCAAATGACGATATATAGCCATCGACGATCCTTAGACACTCAATCGGTTTCTCCTTTATCAAGCTCATGTTCATGCTGTAATCGATACTTCGAAAACCTAGGCGACCACCCCCATACGGAGGAGTTGGGGGTTCCTCCTGAAAGACTTCTACGCTGCATCTTCTGTGTATCCTTTCGATATTGAGCCGGCTCAACAGGTCGAGCTCGCGAGGAAGTAGCACACAGGGTGTCGTGTTAAAAACTTACAGCGTTGCTCGAGAATCACATAAGCGCGATATGCGGTTGGACGATTGTTCTTATAGTTATAATTGTATAATTACGGGAACATAACATGTTTGCATCACGTACGCAGAGCGTCCCAAGACTAGCGGCGAGCTCGTCCCTTAGAAAAACAAAAATTTAATACCGAAAGGTACACTGAAAGAAAAGATTGGCTGCTGCAGCAAATTAGATGGTTAAATATGGCGTAGCATTTTTAATTGGCTGCAACAGCCAATTTTTGGTTGCTGTTAGCCTATCCGCAATGTCAGTATAGGATTTCGATAGTCTAACGCAACCAAAAATTGGTTCCTACAGCCAAAAATGCTATGCCATATTTAACCATCCAATTTGTTGCAGCAACCAATCTTTTCTCTCAGTGTAGTTAATTACTTATTTTGAGTATTGAAAACACTGAACTACAGTGCTTTTAATACTCAAAATAAATAGTTAATCACTATTCACCTTCCAATATTAAATTCTATAAGGGATCTTTCAGCCACGAGTTCTTTTGGACCAATTTGGAATCGCAGGATCTCGTTAGATCTCTGGAACGCCCAGTACTCGTTCACGATCTTTTTTTTTTTTTACGATAAGGTATAGAGGTGACTGCGAATCTTAGAATGATGATTTTTAATTCGGAATTCGTATCCTTATAATTTCGATTCTGCGGAAACTTTAATTCTTGAGAGTTAGTTCAGGGAAACTCGCTGTCTTTAGCGTAATTTGGAAAAAAAGTTTTTTTAAATCACAAATAGAGTCCAAAGTGTACCTAGGACTCCCGAGTCCCGCGAGAATGTCGAGTAATCGCCGTGTTCCTAGACCTTTGGGCTCTTCGAATAAGATATGTACTTTGCTTAGAAACTTTGCGAGCTTCAAGTCCTTAATTTGTGAAAACGCGCGAAACCCCTTTGGAACGTCACCCAATTTCCCAGATCTTTATGATTAAATTATATATTATACATATATATACATACATATAAATATATTTTTAGGCGTAATATATATGATTATAACTATGCCTCACGTCGAGCTGAGAGATGCGACGACATCGCTTGTCGAAACGGTCAAGCGTTTCTGTGATTCCTAGACTCGGACAGTGTAACGACGCTGAGGTTCTCTCACACTTTTACCGAAAAAATAAATAAATAATTCACGCAGACGATAGCGCTTGTCCTACGTCGGGATTCGGCGGCCATTGCCGGTTCCTGGCGAGGTTTACTTTTCATTCATAGCCATTCGAGTGCCAATCCGAGACTTGACTCTTTGAAGTGCTTAACAGAGAAGAAGCGATTCTTGAGATTATTGTCTAAATTGTAAAGTCAGATGCGAGATATAAAGCCGATTGTTCCCTCTTCGGGTAAACTATGTGGTAATTTACCTTCTGGATAAACAAAAGAATGAGAACGTAAGAGAGTAAGACAGTGGACCAAAGTTTTCCGAAAGATGGAACAATCCAGCCTTAGAGCAGTATTCATATAATCGGTTCTTATATTTAAGACAGTTTTAAGTATCTTAAGATGTTATAAATCAATCACAAAAGTCAAAATTATATCAGCATCTTAAGATATTACTTAAGACAATCTTAAAATAAGTATAGTAATAAGTTCATACTATGAACACTGATCTTAGATATTTCGCCGCCGATTATGACGGTCGCATTTTTTTTTTTTCATAGTTTGATTAGCTGCTTCAGTCGACTAAATTTTATCCTTTTGTCGCTGGCAACGTTTTTAATTATTCGTAATGTTCATAAAGCTCATTTACACGTAGTTGCGCGGATATGTATACACACGTATAATTATCTTTTATCCTAATAAATAAATTAATGAAATGTTAGAGGTAAATAAATGCCAGCAAATTTGTGCAAAATATTATAGATTGGCATCATCTGCCTCCGTTATTATAGCGTGGCCATATTATTAGACGCGCCGATAGATTTATCTCAAGTGGCCGAAAATAACAATTATTATTGTTTTTGCATATTTAAAGTGGAATTTTCTTTTTTATTTGAACATATTTTCAATTAATAAAAACACAGTTTTTATTCATTAAATATTTATTAACTTTTATAAAATTAAAAGGAATATATATATATTTTTTAAATATTCTGTTAAACTGAAGGCTACGAAAGCTTTAAATAATAATATCATGTAGTGTTTAAATTAAAGTTCACTATGACAAATGAATAAATAAAACAACTTAATTGTAATAGAAACAGAAAATACTTTCCTTGTTGTCGTCTCTACAAGCATTAACAGATTTATATCTTTCATGGATATTGTAAGTGACAAGTGAATGATATATCCATTAAAATACATCTATTTTATAGACAACTATTGTTTTTGCATATTACAATCAGTTACATCATGATTATTGGATCATAATATAATATACATCCAAACCGTGGAAATCAATAAATTGTAAAACGATGCGTCTAGTAATATAGCCAAGGACTATAAATTTTGCCAACAGAGCCTGCCGACATAATCTGACAGCAAATTGCCAGCAGAATTCGTCATTCTGCAACTATTTAAATGGTAACCAAGCGATAGAAATTTTCTTCGATTTTTGCAGTCATCTGCCATTGTATTTCGTTAACTAAATTCTGTCGCATTTCCGTTGGCATTCTGCCGACAAAATTTGTAGTGTACACTTTGTAAAATCTGTTTTTGACGGATTGACTGTGTAGATATATATATATATGACGGAATTATATATAAACGATGGCACGCGTAAGTGAACGAAAATCTGCATTACAGAAAGTATTTCAGGGGTGAAGTGTCGAAATTCGCTAATTATAATTAGCGGCCACATAAGGCGAGTTATTATAATTACGATTAATAGTTTAAGTTTAACATGACGGGACAGGGATGCTATCGTCCGCGTCGCTTTAAGGAACAAATCCCACGCAACGAATCTTGAAAGTAGTCAATATCTAATCAATTCCGAGGATAGGATCAACTGTCTTAGGGGATAATTAAATGGAAGGGGACGAAGAGGGAAGGAAGTATAACCCCAAGTGAAATTGTAAGCGGGAGGACGTTTTTCGACGGAGAACGATTAAGTATCTTCCATTATTAGAGACTCGACATCAACGGCGGTGAGCGTTACGGACGAGTTTGCTATAAAATGTAGGGTGCGATTAATGCGAGAGGAAGTATGTACATACGTCACGTGTATTTAATTATAATAGCGACGACAGAAACGTAGCGCATATTTTTAAAGGAGAGAAAATATACGAACGCCATGGCACTAAACGACCGATTAAATTGCGAATCCCGCGTTAAAAATAGGGCCCGGTCGATACTCTTTAAAAACTAGCGTTAATCACGAAGCTGATCGATCATTATTAACGAAGGACGGAATGCGCGTATGTAAACTATTACGATGTCTATGAACCAACGCGTTTTCATGCCGAGAACAAATAAATTTGCAAGTCAGAAGGATTGTGTTTTGAATCTTTATTATTTCCTGATTTTCCCTCCTCCTTTCGTAATTAATTCCTGCGTTATAGTTTACTATAATAACGGAAAGAAAAGAAAAAATGAGCAGGAAAGATTAAAAATTTAATGACGTAGTAGTTTGATCGTATAATAAATCTAACATATTTTTTATCTTACACAATTAATATATATATATATTATATATATGTATATGAGCGATTATGCATACAATATGTATATCCCGGAATTTATAGAGATCTCTTCTTGCGAATGTTCTCAGGATGTTGGATAATTTTTCAATAAACAACGAGCAATGGAAAAGGTGATTACCTTGATGTCTTTGAGGATCAAAGTTAATGTTAAGATCACTTGAATATCATTTGAGTAATAAAACTCACTTTTAATAATTTTTATATATTAGGTGTTAAACTTAATTCCTATCGTTTTTTCATCTCCAAAATCGATTTGTTTCGAAGGGAAGATGAATGAATACCTTAATCAAAGTAATTTCCTCCATTTTCTACTACTTTTTCCCATCTCTCCGGCAAC
>NW_017299190.1:87569-105607 GCF_001594075.2 Trachymyrmex cornetzi
GTGTCCGTAAGTGCGTGTTGCATCGATCGGAAGAGATGGTAATCCGACGGTGTCAAGTCTGGAGGGTACGCTGGATGCGGGAGAACTTCCCATTCAAGCTCTAGAAGTGCCTGCTTTACGCTTTTCGCGACATGCGGTCGAGTTATCATGCAACAAAATGACTTTGTGTCGATTGTTGGCTACGATCTTTTTTGCATCAATTCGTCACTCAATCGGCCTTTGGAGTAACATTTAACTGTTTCGACAACTCTAAAAGCGTTTGAGCTGAATTCTGATCAAGCAATTCTTGCAGCTCGACATCTTCAAATTTTTTTGGCTGTCCTGGACGTTCTTTGTCTCTCACATCAAAATCACCGTTTCGGAAGCGTTCAAATCAAACTCTCATGTTCTTTCCGATGGAGTTTCACTTCGGATAATAAGCGATGCGCTTCAGCTGCGGTTTTCTTGAGGTCGAAGTAGTGAAGAAGCACATGTCGGAAAAACAGCTTATCGCGATTCATTTTCAATCGATTGGAAAATCTCTTTGGCGTCGAGAAATCTAACCTGTGAGGATTGAATCACTTTCAGCAATGTTCTAACTACGACTGTGTTCCAAATTGACTGCCAGCACTGAAAATGCTACAGTTTACGTCGCGTGTACTATAGATTTTCAGTACTGGCAGTCAATTTGGGAACACATCCTACAAAAGACATATGACGTCACTCGCCAGCGTTGGAGCCAGCTCCCTCTAGTAGCGAGCGATAGGAATTAAGTTTAACACCTAATAGTTACTTGTGAAAATGATGAAAATTAACCTAAGGAAGATCTATCATGTGTAATAAAAATACCACAAATCATCATGTTTTATACTAAGGATTAATCATATTAAAAAATCAATAACAAAATGTGTAGGAGATAAATTTATTTTTTTTTATTGTAAGAAAACATTAATATTATCATCTTCAATTATATCTTCCCGCTTAAACAGAATGGACGAAACGTAAATCAAGGAAATACTTAATAAAAAGAATGCAGTATTGTGATAAGCCGTATTTGTTTGTTTTATATGCCTATATGCGTGTCTTCGGTTTTCCTGTGTGTTAAATTGAATACCTTCTATTCTGATATTATTTCTTTATTTAAAGACCTGCTTCTTTGTCGAATTTATATTGTTGCAATTTCAACAATAGTACAAAATATAACTGGTTAACAAGAATTTTTATATACAAGACGATTCTAGTAACTAAGCTAAATTAGTTTTTTTTTTAAATAAAGATAGAAAACAAATTATAGAGAAGACTCTATTTAGTATGGTCTATCGTTCCATGACATTTTTTCAAATAAATGCACTTGTGTGTTATAATAGTATATTTGAGTACTTAATAAAATTAATATAAAATATATAGCAAGTATGTATTTCCGATCATCTTAATATTTTTATATATAGAGAATAATAAGAAATGATTTACACCAAAAAAAGTACGAGTCCATTTAAAGAAACATATAGTTGAATCTTAATTATCCTAGCTTAGTTACTGACAGAATCATTTTGTATATGTGTAGATAGTTCGAATGCGAATCGAATCGAGAATCATTATCAAGATATAATGCTAATAAATATATTAGTTTTGTCTTTCGAAGTTTAAGAAATCTTGCAATTTAATTGGAATGCAATACATAATAAACAGAACGTTTTTTCAAAAAGTTATTCTATGTTTTTACATACTTCGATACGTTAATGTTGACTGTTGATTATCCTATCTTCATTATTAATTATTTTGAATTTAAAGATTTTCATTCAATTAATCTTGCCATATAAGTAAATGTAGAATAAAAACATTTTGAAAGTTTAATTTAAATACAAAAATATACAGAAAAACCGCATCATAACGTAATTATTTACATATTATGTACAAGAAGAAAGTTCTATCTACATTTTGTAATTAGAGAGACTTTTAAGTATTCGCACTGTGTAGCAAGTATACTAAAAGATTATTTCTTGTATAGTTGTATATTTAATGTTTCTTCTTGACATGCTTTAACAAAATCAAGTGCTAAATCAATTCGCTGCTGCGCTTTGCATTTCCGCTGTCTTTGCCGTTTCTTCTTGAACAGGTTTTTCGGATTCCTTGCTCACGTCTTGCTCGTTAATATTATTTGCGGAGGCAGCTCTTGACCAGGAGCAACTTCTACGACCTGGTGACTTTGGCATAGACCAAGAACTACTGCGTGATCTTCGTCTGGGTGATGTAGGTCGTGATTTCGCTCGTGTAACTTTGACAACAGAAGACGATCTCTTGCCACGCTTGTTCCTGTAACGATTTCTGCTGCGAGACTTGGAGCGACTTCTAGATCGTGAATTTCGTCTGGATCTAGAGGGACGCGTTTTGGAACTTGACTTTGATCTACTGCACGATTTATTATTCTTGTGCCTCGTCTTAGAGTTAGATCTTGACCTTGTTTTTCTTCTCGAGCAAGATCTACTTCCTGATTTTCGACGACTACGCGATCTAGAGCGATTTCTAGACCGAGATTTCGGTCGACGCGATCGCGATTTTGATTTGCGCGATTGTGATCTCGATCTGCGTGATTGTGATCTCGATCTACGCAATCGCGACCTTGATCTGCGTGATCGTGATCTTGATCTACGTGATCTCGATCTGGATCTTGACTTCGACCTTCGATCACGACTCTTGGAACGCGAACCGCTGCGTCTTCTACTACGCGATCTGGAGATACTTCTAGATTTTCTCCTAGAATCCGATCTAGTCCTTGTTCTTGAGATAGATCTACTTGTTGATTTTTGGCGGTTACGTATTCTCGATTTTTGCTGCTTCGAATCTCGCTCGACCAGATGTGTAAAATATTCATAATATTGTCCGTTATACAAATAAGGATTTGTCAGCGTATAGTTCATCTCATATCGTGGAATAAATCCTCGGCCTCTGCCTACAGATAACATGGGATGATGAAGTGACATCGCAGAATATCCTGGCGACCGCATCATCTGTCTTC
The DNA here is from genome assembly GCF_001594075.2 of Trachymyrmex cornetzi. Lineage (NCBI taxonomy): Eukaryota > Metazoa > Arthropoda > Insecta > Hymenoptera > Formicidae > Trachymyrmex > Trachymyrmex cornetzi. The sequence continues at coordinate 90,565 of NW_017299190.1, forward strand.
TCGCATGTCTCGGCATCCTCATTGCATGAAATGGTGCCATCGACGGTAACACCGACATCGAATCAGAATAATCATAAGGAAGATTATCTGCCACAGCACCTGTGTATACATACATATATATGTATATAATTATATAAATATAAAATATTGTTTATATATTGTGGAATAAAAGTAATAAAATATAATATTTTATATATATACATAATTAATGTTATATTTTATTATTTTTATTCCACAATATATTGTATAAAATATTTTATATAGCTAAAAATTACCTGTAGACGAAGTTGCACCATCGTTCTTTATCAAGACACTCTTGAGCCTTTTCTTACTTGTCTCTTTATTTGATTCTTCCTCGGTTGTGCTGTCTGAACCAGAGTTATCGCCCTTTTTCCGTTTTTTCTGCGTTTTCTTTCGCTTTTTCTGTAAACAATAGTAATATTATTGAATGCTAATTCTTAAAAATTATTTAGTCGTAATAACTTTAAAAGATATAAAATACTGTGACTTAGAAACGACTTTGTGTTTTGTTAATATATAATGGATCTGAAGTAGTTAAATACCTTTTTCTTTTTTTCTTTCTTCGTCGTTTTCTTAATCTGCTTTTCCTTATTTTTCTTATCGTTTTCCGAATCTACTTTCTTTTCATTTATTTGATTATTTTTCTTTTCACCCTTCTTTTCCATGTTCTGATCCAGCTTAATCTCTTTTTTTTCCACTTTCGTCTATAATTAATAAAATATGTTATTAGTATTCACGAATTAATTTTGTTTCATTCAATCTTAAAGAAATTTTATGTATATTGCATATTTTTTTATTATCTACCTTTATCCTATCAAATAGTTCATCTAATAAACGTATGCTTTCCAACTGCCGTTGAGCTTTTATCAACTTTTGTTCTTCTCTTGCAATCTTCATAGAAACTTTGTCCTCTTCTTGCTTACGAAACCTCGTAAGGGCCTTTCGTTTTCGTTTTTCTTCCCGGTTTCGTTGTCGATTTACTTTCGCCATCGAATCTGCCTCCTCCTTTTTTCTAAGGTCAAAACAAAAATTTTATATTGCAAAGAAATAATATGAGATGAAATATATCTTAAAGTTTTTTTTTTTTTATTAGAACGCTTACCTTTGTTCCTCTTGCCGTTTCTTTTCTGCTTCTTCTCTCTTTCGTATTTTCTCCGCCGCTAAATTATCCTGTGCTATTAAACGTTTTCTTTCAAAGTCACGATGCGATATCGAATTGTCACTCAAATGTTTTGTCTTGTCAAAATCAACCTGTATGGAATTATTTCAGTCACACATCAAGACATTCGATTGACTAATTTTTTTTCTTTTATTCTACTTATTTTTCCAAATAATTTATATATCATCGTAATCATTGTAATTAAAATATTATGTTAAACCCACTTTATAATTAATAAAATTTCGGAAAATAGATTACAATTAATTACATTAGTATCGATACAGAAAAAAAGTATTGATATCGCAACGGATATTATATTTTCTATTAAAAATTACTTTTAGTGTTGCGGTTAACGAATTCTGACCGTCCTTCTTCAGCAGCTTCATGCCACGCAGAGCGTCCATCGCTCTGACAAAATCCATGTATTCGACATATTGTACGTACATGTCGAAAAATATGCCATCTTCGAAGCTGAATTTATGAATGTTATTACCGAGCCGCATCCTGGATCTGTAGGAATCTGCGGCGGGCACGTCAACTTTCCTCAATGCACCCCATTTTTTAAAGATCTTTGTAATGAGTGACTCGCTCGGTACATTTGTATTATCTTCGGTAAACCATTTAACCGGTAAACCGGTAATATGAATAGTGTCCGGTCTTTCACCGGCCTTTAACTCGTTCATATGTTTTGCATCCCTAAAATAGGAGTTCCAGCTATGTCTGGTTGGAAAGTCATCCTTCGTCTCGGCCGCCCGGACCTAAACGTTGAAGTCAAACGTTAACTCACAATTTCGTTTTTATACAATAAGTTAGTTATCATTATACAAATAAATTATATAAGAAATCAAATAAGAAGAGCCAAAAATAATCTTAGTACCTAATAATACTTACACGTAAAATTTAAATACACCTAGTTATATAAACGCGTCGATTACTGTCGAATTTGAAATGTATTTAAAATTCACATGTGAATATTATTAGGCATGAAAATCTAGCCTCAACCATATTTGGCTGTTTTTTACTTATTTCCTATTTTATAGCCAATATTTGTCTTAAAAATGATCTTCGTTGATATTTAAAAAAAATATCTTCTTTTGTTTGTTCTTTAGACCTTACATACATATTGTTCGTTATTAATTAACTCCAATGAAACTCAAACTACAAATTTTGCTGCGCTTAAAATGTATCGCGCGATGAAATCTGGCTGTGTTTACCTTGAGAACATTGGAGAAGCCAGACAGATTCAACTGTTGCAAGTCCAACCTGGCCAGCACTGTCGGCAACCTGCACCGGTCCCGCAGGTCGCCCTCCAGTCGGATGAATTCCAAGGTGCTCTTGGCCACTTTCAGGGATGTGAATTCGTCCGGTAGTATAAGCGCGCGTATCTTCTCCATTACCTCCCATGTCGATATAGTTTTGCCTGTTTATAGCGCAGTTAAGAGTCTGTAAGAAGCTATCTTTACTAAAGCAGTTACAAGTGCTCGTGGCATCGCACGGATCACTTGGGATCATGGTTTTTCTTCCAACAGATGCTACGTCATTCTCCACTAGAGACCATCGACGGCATAAACATATGATTATGATAGATTCTTTATGGTATGATTTGGTGTGACAACTTTGTCTCTCAAAAAAAAAATTATAAATTAATTAAAATAATAGATTACTAATGAACGATATTATCAAGATAAATGATTACCATCACTTAAGTAAATATTGACAAAAATAATGAAGTGCTATAGTAATAAGGGCACAAAAATATGTTCGGAATTAATACCTGATATAAATTAAAATTAAAGAGATAAATAGTGTCAGTATTTAATTAAAAATATATGTAACATATTTAAATTAAAATATATAAAATGATAAAAGTTAAAGAATTAAAACTCATAAAGTGCATATTATTTTCATAATAAAATACATTGCAATTTCAACATTAATATCAAAATGATATGATAATTTTAATTTCTTATGATATTAATCTTATATAAAAGAAAAAAAAAGTTCGCCTCGTTTTCTAGAAATTCATTATCATAATACAGTCCTCTTATTTAATTAACTTTTGAAATTATAAAGAGAAACATTAATATCATCAACAGCCTTAACTTTATTAATACAAATTCTGTTAAGTATTCTAATAATAAGTAATAAAAAGAAACTTTATAACAGGCAAAAGCATATAAAGTATATACACATATAATAAATAGAACATTCTAATTTTAACCCTAAAATATACCTTCGAGTATTGTTAAAATAAAAAGGAGCCATATAAATTCAATTGACAGAAATATGTTATAGTTAAATAGGAAAATGTTCTATTTCCTTTTTTTATAAACACATGTTAGCATTATAGATGAAAAATATTACAACTCATGATTATTGAGATTATTCCAAAATGAATTATAATAAATTATTAATTTTAATATTTATTATCATAAATATTTTAAGATGCATGATCAGAAAAGGAAAATTAGAGCTAAAGCATAGTTGATAAAATGTAAACATCAGTTTAAATACTTGTTCGAGTTCTGTCGACTTGACTCCTATTGCCTAATTTATATTTTTTCTTCTCTGCTTATTATTTCATGTTCAGATCATGATAAGAAGTTTGTGCAATTTTAATGCTACAATATACAGTTCCAAATCAATCACAACACGATATTCAATATTATGGTATAGAGAATGATAAAAAAAAGAAGCTAAAATTGGAATAAGAATTAAAGTTCATAAACTCTGTACATTATTCTTATGATAAAAATGTATTGCAATACCAATTTGAGAAAGAAGAAAGAAGGGAACAAGAGGCAGAGAGAAGAGAGTCGAGAGTCCATCCTCCGGAGAGGAGGCCACTGATGACGATGTTGTTTTTACCTGGAGTCTTCAGTTGGGGCAGACTGACCGACACGTTAACTTTGGCAAGCGGTTTCAGATAAAGCGCGTGCGACGGATACAACGGTATAATGTCGCTCAGATCCCTACAGCTTCGAAATCGATTAGCAACCTCGCTACTGGGAGTTTCACCTACCTGCTTATTGTCGCTCATCGCCGGTTAAAAAACGCTAACTGTAGCTAAGATTTACAATTTAATTTTGGCCGAATGATTTCTCACTCTCTATCTATCTTACGCTTGGACGTCTCTTACGATAAGCTGGCGGGATGAGAACAACTCAGTAGAGAGGTTACGTAGATCTTCGCGGGACGATGCTGGGCTCCGCTGTTACTCTACTGCGGCACTACAATGTGGATTACTATACGCGACCACGCCACTCGGAAAATCGCGGATGCGCGAGCGAGTGGACGAAACGATGATCTTCGTGGACGATCTTCGGTGCGTATGCATCGGCATCAATGAGCATCCTTCGCGATACTAATTATTCTCTCATTCATGTGCCGGCGCCGACGAGAAGCATTTTGAGGGGAAAAGACGTAAGACGTATCATATGTACACTACACGCGACGACTAATCGAAAATGCCGTTTACAAGTTTTGTTTGAGGATCGTTCCGGCACTTGCGATAATCCGACCGTTTCTCTTAATAACAGTGTCGCCAACATTGTTAAATATATACCGAATTGGAGTGGAAAGTTTAAAGTCCGATCCATGGTGGAAAGAATATAATAGCGTTTTAGACCCCGGCCAGGTTTGCACCAACCTGGGTTGGATTAATGGCGTTTTGTGCTCTCCTATTGGTAGAGCGGGTGACGTCAACCAATAGGAAAGATTAATCCAACCAAGGTTGGTGCAAACCGGACTTAGTCCGGACTAACCTCGGATCTACAATAGGTGTTTTAAGCCTTAAGCCGTAAGAAATTGTCCAATTACAGTCGAATCCGAGAAGAATAAGCGACTGTGATTCGTCCATTTCTTATGGCTTAAGGCTTAAAACCCTATTGTAGATCCGGACTAAGGCTGGTATTCATAGTCGGTTCTTATTTTAAGATCGTCTTAAGGCCCGTCTACAATACACGGAGTAAGAAGTAAGAGTAAGAAATTGACCAATCACAGTCGATTATTCTTCTCACATTCGACTGTGATTGGTCAATTTCTTACTTCTTACTCCGTGTATTGTAGACGGGCCTTAAGATCCGACTATGAATACCGGCCTAAGTCCGGATCTACAATAGGGTTTTAAGCCTTAAGCCATAATATATGGGCGAATCACAGTCGCTTATTCTTCTCGGATTCGACTGTAATTGGTCAATTTCTTATGGCTTAAGGCTTAAAATACCTATTGTAGATCCGGGATAACGCGTAACGCATAGTGCATAAGCGAATCAACTAATCAGAAGCCTTCCTTTCCTCTCATTCCATGGAAAAGAAAATTTTCGATTGGTTGATTCCCTTATGCACTATGCATTAGTCCGGATCTACAATGGGGTTTTAAGCCTTAAGCCATAAGAAATGGGCGAATCACAGTCACTTATTCTTCTCGAATTCGACTGTAATTGGTCAATTTCTTACGGCTTAAGGCGTCGTCTACAATACACGGAGTAAGAAGTAAGAAATTGACCAATTACAGTCGAATCCGAGAAGAATAAGCGACTATGATTCGCCCATTTCTTATGGCTTAAAGCTTAAAACCCCATTGTAGATCCGGGGTAAGTCTGGATTCACAATAGGTGTTTTATGCCTTATGCCGTAAGAAACTGACCAATTACAGTCGAATCCGAGAAGAATAAGCGACTATGATTCGCCCATTTCTTATGGCTTAAAGCTTAAAACCCCATTGTAGATCCGGGGTAAGTCTGGATTCACAATAGGTGTTTTATGCCTTATGCCGTAAGAAACTGACCAATTACAGTCGAATCCGAGAAGAATAAGCGACTATGATTCGCCCATTTCTTATGGCTTAAGGCTTAAAACCCTATTGTAGATCCGGATTTATGCGTTATGCAAGAGTCTGTGCTGCGGTCATTAGCCCGGATCCTCATACGGGCAACAGCGCTTTGACTGCGAACGTTGATTGGTGAAAAACGTGTGATGGGAGTAAAGCCGGCGGCACACGATGCTTGTTTTCCCACTGGATTGCTAGCTGGATTAGAATCTTGCCACCGTATTGGATGTGATGCTGTCAGTGCCAGCATCGCAGCCAATACAGTGGCAAGATTCTAATCCAGCTAGCAATCCAGTAGGAAAACAAGCATCGTGTGCCGCAGGCTTAAATTTTACCCCCACAAACGGTTTTCCACCAATCAGCGTTCGGTGTCAAAGCGCTGTTGCTCGTATGAGGATCCGGGCTTAAGCTTTGCCGCGTTCTGTGTGCAGGAGCCTTTAGGCGATACAAGCGCCTCCGATCGAACAGGATTGCGAAAAATTTGGCAATCCTGGATTCTAGACTGTTCTCGACTCTCGTTCTTTTTGCTCTGGCAACCGGTGTGTGCGGTGGTGTGTGCGGAAATCTTTTACTTAAATTGGGGAGCGTGTGTGGTTGAGCTTATTCTACAGCATGCTGTTTCTTGGTTATTCCGTTTATACGACCGGCAGTTGTATGTCTCGCTGTGTTCTTCTAAAGTTTGTTAAATTTTATCTCGCGCGCGATAGAAAACGAAAATGGGACGGAAAGAAAATAACGAGCAGTAAACAAAGAGCAAGATGTAAAAAAAAAACAGAATTCAAAAAGTACGTTGTAGAATAGATTTCAGTGTTCCAAGTTTAATATTAACGACGCTGTAATTCTGAATATACGTAAGTATGTAAATATTTTAATCTTATTTAACCTTATTTCAATCTAACACCCTAATCTAACAATTTAATCGTTTTTCTAATTATTTTATAAATGAAACAAATGAAAGTTTTGTTCATAAATAAAACTTCCTCGTGAAATAATTAATTCGGGACGCATTCCACTTTAATGTTCGCAACATTCGTGAACATCGTTTCGTCCATGTTGAACAGTTGAAGGTCATAAGGATGAAATAACGCTCGCGAGCATTGCGAACGTTAAGTCGAACGCATATCTTGTCGAAATTCTATTAGGCTTGTGTTAGAAAACGGAGATAATTATTCAGCTTTAATGCAGTAATTAAACGTAGCGACAACTATTTATTCTAGTAATCTTGATCACGCTTAACGTCTCCGAGAGAGAATGCCTCGCTTTTACCAACAATGGCCGCTCTACCCTCAATCCTATCGATCCTGCGCCATAGATGTGCGTTGTATCCTTTGTTCCTAGTTCGACAATTTTTGCTTACTCATCGTCATTTTATTCGCGTCTAGAAATATTCGGAGAGATTTTTCAAAGGTGTCCCAAATAATTACCGCTTATATTATCTCGAGCATCTTTGCAAAATCCACCCGTTCTCATATGTTCTAGAAGAGAACAAAGAAAAGAGGATGAACAAAGAAAGGGGGGTGGGGGGCGGATGACTGCTAAATTCTATAGGATATTATGCTAGCATGTGGTTCCATGTAAAAATTAAAATATATGAACAATTTCAAGCAAATATACAAATTTATAGACTCCTTAAATTAATATAATGATAATAACGACAAAATAAATTATTTGTTTTTAATATTTATTATTTAATTATTTATTTTTATATAAATAATATTTTGTCGTTATTATCATTGTATTAAAATATATGAATAACGAGTAAAAAATCTGCGATAGAAGAGGTTCATTTTCTGTGGCTAAACTAGTGTACTTTCAGACTTAAAGTGAGATAGATATACGTTTTATTTGTCGAAAGCGAGAGTTCTAGAACAATCTATACAACTCACATTTGTACCTTTCTTTTTTGATAATTTCTGTAACAATTCCCTTTAATTACTATGTTCATCATTTATTTTCAGGTTATATGTTCAAAAAGAGAGAAAGAGAGAGGAATAAGAGGGTAGCTACCATGATGCTGCATCCTAGGAATTACGCACCGACTTTTTCAGCCTGGTTCCTGAAATACTTCGAACGTGCTTCCAGGTAAGTGCTCTCAAGTAAGTGAAACGAAAAATGAAGAAAAACTTTCAATTTACTTGTTAATAATTAAATTATTTTATTACAACATATAAAATACAAAGATTGTAAAAATATAAAGCAGTTATTTGACTATAGAATGCATTGCTATTGTTTTGCTACTAAAAATTTTTTGTCGTAAACGTTCTTTCGGACAATCAATTTTAATTCTATATTTAATAAAATATTTCATAATTGTGTGGCAAACAAATTATAACAACTTTTTATAGTGTTACAATGAATGTTGCTCATTTTAGACAAAAAGCATTGAACCAAATCACAATTCACATTTTTTTTAAACGGTAAATATCGACAAATTATGATTTCCAATTATGATTTATAAAAATTATGATTTATAAAAATAATCGAAGGTTTCATTATTAACAAAAAACAATGTCTTTGGTTTGAAACATCTCATATAAAAGAATTTTGTAACTGGGATCATATCTTTTTGATCCTGCAGAATTTATGCATATTTCACAAATTTTATAATATTTGAAAATTTTAAAAATAATATAACCGTAAACACATAATAAAAAGCATGTTTGGTCATCATTTTCTATACTAATTTTATTTTCAATATAATCAGGAATTTCAGGGACTTTTGATGTTTTTGTTGTTTTTTGTTGTTGAGAACATTCCAACATCAACATGATAACCAAAGTTATCATCCTGTTCGTAACTTATGTTTTTCATATGTTGTATATACTGAGAAATTTTTCAGCATCAATATTTATGTTGAGATATTAATATTATTGAATAAAGTTGAAACATTTAACGACTCAATTTTAAAATAAATAAAATTATCGAGATTATAGAACGTTGATTTTAGAGGTGAGATCGAGATAATGACGATATGCGATGTCTCACTTATTACAAATAACACTGTTTTATTAGTCACAAGCAAAAAGTGTATAAAACGAGTCAACCATGTACGGCAGCGCGCGAGATAGCATTGAAAAAAAAAAGATAGAGTATAACTCATTCTCACAATGCCACCTTTCTTATAACGCAAATATGGTGGTTTAATACTAACATGAGAATTAAGGTAAACTATTGCTAAAATAGTTACAGCTCGCGCATCATTTTCGTCATATTCATGATGTTGACGTTGACGAACAAGATGTCCATTGCGAGCTCTTTGGACTAAACTACGTATTGTCATATCAGTTGGATGTCGCCTTTCAGGAAAACGTTGAGCATAAAGCCTTGATTCTGTATTGTAATTGCTATGACACTCCCCTAAAACTAATATAATATCAACAATCTCATTAGGAGATTGAAATAAATTGTTCTTGAAGTGATTCTAATTGTATAGAAAATTTTCTTAATCTTTCTGTTAAACCTGATATTGCATCAGCAGGTAATTTTTCTTTTTCTACCTTTTGTTCTATTATTGGAGTTAATATTGTTTTTAATCTTAATTCTTGAGATGAATAATCATCTTTCTCGTATTGTGATATATTATTTAAAACCCATGGTACAATTATGTTTTTGTCAATAAATTTCCATGCTTCTAATGGAGGTAAACTTTCTATATGTCTAATTTCTGTGGGTGTTGAATTTCCCATTATTATTGAAGAAATGGAAGTATAATTTAAATGGTGTGAAAATAATGATTTTAATGGTTTTTCATCCATAAATTTGAAAAACTCAAAATCTAATTTCGGTGAAGTTTTTCCTGATACACAGGATTTTAAAGAGTCATCTGATGTTATTGGTGACTTCGGAGAGCTAGTTTTAATTGGAAGACGAGAAAATTCTCCAGAAGGTAACACTCTTGATTCTTCTAGTTGAATATTAGATATCTCTAATGATAATTTCTTTATTAATTTTTCAGTAGATTTTGTTACATCAAAAAACTTTGCCATTTTACAAGTATTAATTAAACTTTCTTCAAATCCTATTCCTGGATTTTCTAAAGATTGTTGGTATAATAGCTCAATTAGATTATTTCCATCAGGGTATGTTTTAATTTTCCAAGGGGGACTTTTAGCATAATAATCTTCATCTCTCATTAAAAATAAACATTTAGAATAAAATAAGAAATCTTTTATTTGGAAGTCCACTCCAACAGATAATTTTTTCCATCTTTCAATCTTATCAAGAGCTTTTGGTATTTTCTTATTGAAAATAGATCCTAATCTTTCACAAAATTCAAGACTTATTTCATATTCTTCTAATGAAAAGCAGTATTCAATTAAATTGTTCAATTGATCAGATATCAATGAAACTTGATTTGAACTTAAACTCATCGCCATGATTAAAATTATTAATTCTTAAGGGGATGCTGGAGTCGGCCAAATTGTCGGTAATTTGCAGGTCAATTTACATCTCCGAATTTACTTAACGAAATCAAAACTCCTTTTACAGGGTTAAAATAGATGCAAAATTCTGTCGTGGTGCAATAGATTTGTACGAAAATCGGGAAAAAAGTTAAATTTGGTGACTTGTCCTCAAAGATGGATCGACTCGGAATTCGGAGCCCCGAATTCAAGTCCACCTTAGCGCCCCACTGGGTTGCGGTTTTGTCCGCATGGTGATGTGATGCTGTAGTCGTGGTATATATATATGTATATACATAATTAATTAATATGTTTAATTAGGTTTTTAAACCTTTTGTTTTTTTTTTAACGAAAAATTGGATATTACATATATCCTCTGACCAACTTCGTTATGTTTTTTCGCAACTAAAGCTTTTATTTGATCATCAGTAAATACTGATTTCAAAGCTTTTTTATATTTATCGTTATTAATATGATTTTCTAACATCTGTATTTTTAATTTTAAAGCTTTCATTTTCTTTTTTGTTTTTATTGCCATTCTAAAGCCTATTCCTACCGTGTATTTCTAAGAATTAACTTTATTGTCGGCCCAGAACCGAACTCTGTTTCTATTTGATCTTTTTGACCTTTTGTAGAACCGAACTCTGTTTCTATTTGATCTTTTTGACCTGGGGAAGATTTTCAAGACTCCTCGGATTTCGTTTCACTTGACTACAGACTCTTTTCTATTCCATTTATTGCTTAAGTGAGTCTATACTACTGTGACCGGATTATTGCCTCGACTTTCCAATGTCTAGCCGTTTTAGTATTTTTAATAATTATTATATAATATTAATCTCTCACCTTAGGTGACTTACTATTTGGTCGCCACTCTGTTTTTCCTCCAACAGAGAAGGTTGAACTTCCTGGAAATTTCCACGTAGCTGGCCAGTAGCGGGAAAAGGATAGTGGATGTCTTCCGTCCTTCCTTCCTTCGCACTTGTTTATTGGCTGCTCGGCTCAGGAATTTATGTCGGTGTGATGTTGTGCGGTGTGTAGTAATTAATTCGACGTAGGTGTTGTGTGAAATAATTATTTGGCCGGTTTAATAAACACTTAATAAAAATTTTTTTATTGGGTGTGAATAATTTTATCACACTTTTCTGTATATTTCTTTACTTCTGTTATACATGAAGTACATGATATCAATGAAATATTTGGCTCAGAACTATTATTTATAATAATCTAAAAATTTATTAACAAATTATATTAAAATACACTTTCCTGATGCAGGATTGCATTTAGAAAATTTGCACCTTAGGGCTTATGACCTCGAAGCCCTAAACAAGCCTCTCTATATAGTGAATACACAGTAAATAATTAAGTTATATATTACATGATATTTTTTATTAAATTATTAAAATATTTAGAACTTCTAAATTAAATTAAAGACAAGAATATAAATAAATAAATAATAAAACATTTTTCAATAAACGTTTTATCATCCTAGAACTTTGGCATTAAAAGTTCATTACTAAAAATTATAAAATTCACATAAATTAAAAAAATATAATAACCATTCAAAAGTAGAGATTTGAAGCTTCAAAATCCTTTTTTTAAATTTAAATTTCATTTATTTTTGACAAAATTGAACCATGGAAAACGCACTACTATCCTTATATAACAACTGTATTTTTATAATACTTGTAGTACGGTAATTATATTATACAAACCTGTTTCTTATTTTGGACATCCTTTATTAATTGATCATTGATTAATTCAACAGATTGAAGAACAGTATCAGATAATTCACATTTTGCTGTTTTATTCATATACTTAGTAACATAATATGTAAGCAACCTTGTGTTGTCACCAATAAATTATATATCCATATTGCCTTCCCAAACAGTAAGTATAATACGATTATAATCATTTATATTCTGTTCATCATCTGTTCGTGGAAGGTCATAAAGTCTACTTTTATGTTTCAATTGTTTTCTATCTGCTATCGAACTTGCAACATCTTCTCAAAATCAACGTGTCGGTTGAAGAAGGACGAGGAAAATCAAAACGATACCATAAACTTTACGACCTTTTTTCTTAGAACGAAAACAATAGTCGTTATGTATATGTCGTTGATGCATATTGACTCGCCTATATAATGTTGGTGAAGATATTTCGTTCGATAATTCACACGTTATATGTTGTAAAATAAATTTAGAAACTTCTTCGCAGCAGATTTACCAAGAATTGGTGGATTTTTAATCCAAACTAATAGATAAAGATGTTGTACATCTCTACCTTGATATTCTCGTCGCCAGAAGTAATGTATTACTTCTCCAATTGGATGATCTTTGGAACAAATCAAATCAAGCATCGTCTGAAACTTATTATCGAGAAATCTCGATGTTGATACAGGATCTCTAGCAATAAGAACACTAGTAGATAAAGAGGAATCGTTAGATCATCCATTTACTTGACGAATATATTCACCTAAGTCATCCCACAACCACTGGGACTCAATATTATAAAAAATGTCGCAGGTCCGTAATGTTGTATCATACACTCTAAATCACTTCTTGGTCTACGCCAATATTCTATATTTCTTAGAGTGGAAAAAATTGTATTCAAATCCGATTCTAATAATTCTTTATGCAATGCTTCTAAATATTCTTTAACCGTATAACGGTCCTGCAATTTAGTTACATTCAATTTATGGTAAATACCACGACTTAATTGATGCATATTCGCATTATTTAACAAATAAAATAAGTATTGTTGATTTAATCTGTATTGCGAATATTTATATCTCAAACGACATTTAATAAATTCATGGTCATGAAGTTTAACCGGCCTAGTTTCATGTTGTCCATTAGTACCAAAAGGATACAAGTCTGGGAAACACTAAGAATAGATCTAAATCTTTTTCACGGTTATCCAAAGGCAATGCCTGAATTTTTAACATTTGATATAAAGCGGTATCATTCTTATGTGACTTTTTCATATAAAGGGTAAATAGTATATTCATCATAATAACTATCATCACTCTCATCAATCTGAGTTAACATAGCCTGACATTTAGCATTTAAGATTGCTGCGTTATTTTCTGTTTCTTGTATTTCAATTTTTGGGCACAATTTGTGATTGTCATGCAAAACAGATTCTTTATCATTTTCGATGTCTTGTATTACAAATTCCGGATTATTTAATTCCTCTAAATGTAATTTATCAGTAATATTTGGCAATATGTGTTCATAAAAAGGATTGTTACGTTTCAATCATATTAAAGCATTATATATTTTTTTTATCTACTTCCCAAATAATTTTGGAATTTGTCGGAACACCTAACTAAAATAATTTCATGATTTTTATTTATTGGGTCAGTACTTTTACACAATTTGTTCAATGTTTCTTATAGAGAAAATGGTAAATGAAATATTCTACCTTTTGCTTTTTGTACCATTTGCCTTTGGGGCAAATTTTTTTATTAATAATCCAGACGCGTTGCGTCTAAGTGGATCGACTCGGAATTTGGCACCCCGAGTTTGCGGTTTTTTCCGTTGTGCGGTTTCGTCCGCTGTGGTGCGGTTTCGTCCGCTGTGGTGCGGTTTCGTCCGCTGTGGTGCGGTTTCGTCCGCTTGTGCGGTTTTCGTCCGCAGATGGGTGTAAGAGTCGACTTCGTGTATCTTTTTACCCATGTTTTTCTCATTTTTTCGAGAATAAAACTCACTTTTCTAACTATTTTTAAATCCTGGTTTTCTTGTGCTCGAGAAGCTCACCAGCGATATCTATGTCATGTATAATTATTTCCTTTTTGTTTGAATGAAACGGTTTAATGTATTCGGCGATTTAATTTTTTAGATCTGTTACCACCTTGATCGATTTGGTCCTCCCATCGGCGTTTGTCGAATCGATGTACTTTCTTCAACCTTTGTTGAAGATTCGCCCTGTTGCGTCAGTTATTGATACCAGTATTCAAAAATGGGAATCTCCAGAAGAGTCTCCGCTAACTCGATTTGAGTACTCCAAAAAATGATTAGATGGATGATGCTTTCGATCTTTCAGCGTGAAACAACCTTACTTTGCGCGGACGTAGCTCGTCGGTCACGGGCTGCGGCCAGGGTCGCAAAGAGGTTAGGCCAGGAGGAGAGAGACAAGGTGATAATAATGCAGTAAAATACGGCTTGGATAAATACGAACGATATATTTTGTGTGTTTAAGTACAGAGTGTGAGTGCGTGTATATGTATGTGTATGTGTGTACGTGTGAGACCAGTTGTCGCGACTGGTAGCTACGACCGGCGGTGTATGCGTGTGTGTACAAAAGCTGTCTCGTGAGTGTGCGGTGTGTATGCGTAACGCAGGTGTGTGTGTGTGCGGCGGGCACGATTCGCCGTGCGAATCGTGGTCGCGTGCTTCGCTCGGTGACGCGCGGTATACGGGACGCGGGCTTACACCGTTGACACGTGTGGTGTGCGCGACGCGTCGCAACGCGAGGAGCGATACGTCGCCCCGAAATGTGTGCTTTCTGCGTGCACGCGTGATACGGCACGACTTCGACTGTCGGAAGTGTCCGACGGAGGCGGGCAAATGCCTACCCCCTGGTTCTCGTCGAAGCCGGTCACGTATCCCGGATGAGCGGAACTCTCGGCTC
>NW_017299190.1:105995-116395 GCF_001594075.2 Trachymyrmex cornetzi
ATCAGGAGCAAAAAGAATTATCCTCTCGCCGCGCTTTTATACTGAATTGTTGCTCCCGCTCGTATTGTTCCGGAATCATTCGGTGACTCTCGACGTGGAACAATACGAGCGAGAGCTGCGGCGCTCGGCGTCGTTCGGCGACGTTCGGGTTTCGCGGACTTGCGAGTTCACGCGGCCTGGAATTATGTTTGCTTTGTTAAAATGTCGAGCGCACCGCGCTCTCATCGCGTACGGTGACCGGGGGGGTCACCGTAGCGGCATCCGGCGAGTTGGCATTGCCGGGAACGATGCAGTTATGGGGGTGCATCGTTACAAGCGGATACTTACACGAATCATCTTCTTCCGAGTACCGGGGATTGAGAGCCGTCTACGACAGAGTCTGAAGATTCGCTTGTGAGGTCTTTGTAAACATCCACTGCTGTCACCGCCATTAATTTCTTCATTTCGAGAAATTCCTTTCTTATGGTTTCCACTGTCTGTTTGGTACGAGATAATATTCGTCGTTGAAAGACGAGTTCTCCATCACCTATATCCAAACGATTCTTGGCATTAGTGATTTCTGCGCGAACAGCGCTTAGCGATAATTCGTAACCTCGTATGTTTAGATCAAAGCTCGCCAAGTGGTTCATATGCTATTCGTAATCTCTTCGAACCGCCTCCTCGTATCTGCATCGGGGATCGCTGCCGATTGCAAAAAATAGATTAATAATTCATGGTATACTTACGGGTCGCGCGTACTTACGTTTAACCATTGCCGCGTTAATGCTCGATGACGGCTCCATCGTTCTGAAGGAAACTAATCGTGAGGAAAATATACTCTCTCGGCTAACTTGTAGATATATCGAGAGCGACTATCAATCGCGCTGATCTAATCAAATAAGACACTCACCTCTGGAACA
Source organism: Trachymyrmex cornetzi (assembly GCF_001594075.2). NCBI lineage: Eukaryota > Metazoa > Arthropoda > Insecta > Hymenoptera > Formicidae > Trachymyrmex > Trachymyrmex cornetzi. The sequence continues at coordinate 106,895 of NW_017299190.1, forward strand.
CAACGAAATAGAGAAGACACTCTGATCTCGGCTTCGAAACCTAAACGAAACGATCACGAATGTGGGTCGTCGAAGATGGGAATCGTTTTAAAGACCGATGCACACGAAGTACCTAGAGTGTAAGTAGAGTGGAGAAGCGTGTAGCTACAGAAACATTACAAGTACTAGTAACATTGAAAGTTCGATGAGTGCCTTCCAAAAGAACGAAACATCCTTCTCAATCGATTAACAAATCGAATGTTTGAACGTTCTAGATATTACATATGTTATAATTTAATGTTGTTTGTATATGATAGAAGGAAAATCATTATAAATTATATCTCTTTAACACACCGTACACCAACGAACATCTTATTTATGAAGAAAACATTTAAACGCAGGTAACATAAGTCAAAGCGTATAAAATTCTTAGATATCATCAGTCAACTTATATAAAATTTCGTAGATAAATTGTGTCTTAGAACAAATACAATGCAAGTGAAATAAAATTTATTCACAGTCCAAAAGTTAAAAATTAAATTATAAAACATCAAGAGACTGAACCAAGAATATGTTATCCATTTGACTTCACGAACGTTACTGATTTTAATTCTCAAAAGATCGATATGTTATAAAATCAGACTTTGTTTATAATAGGTAAATATGCTTTATTAAAATCTTCTGTATCGGTTTGGAGGTTTAGACTATTCTGCTGTTTTTTAATGTTTATTTCAGAGATGAGTCGTTTATTATAGCATGGTTCTTCGTCTAAAATTTTAACGTTGTCCCAATCAAATTCATGTTGCATCTGCAACCTATGATCAGTTATTACAGAACGGGTTGTGTTTCAATTAATATGATTGCGATTTTCTGAGTAGTCATAGTGCAGCGGTTATGAGCCCAAGATACGGGAGTTCGCGCGTTTTTTCGCACCAACGCCCATTCGCTCCCGTGAGCGAGAACGATCGAACGAGTATAGATGTGAGTGTGAGCGATCGAACAGTATGCGCGTTGGTATGAATGAGAGCGATCGAATGGCATGAGCGTTGGTATGAATGAGAGCGATCGAACGGGTGTTAGCATGGGAACGTTGGTGCGAAAAAACGCGCGAACTCCCGTATCTTGGGCTCATAACCGCTGCACTATAACTACTTTTCTGCAATTCTTGTTTTCAATTGCCTATCCGTTTGTCCAACATAGGTTGCATCACAATCTTTGCAACAAATCTTGTAAACAACATTGCATTTGGACAATTGTAAATGCCGACCCTTTTGAACTTTAATAAATTTGTTCAATTTATTGATACTATGGAAAGCGACTTTAATATTGTTGTTATCAATATGTTTGAATTTGTCTGTAAGACCAGGAATGAAAGGCATCATGAACCAAGATATATCATTCTTCGAGACTATCATCATTCTTGTCATTCTCTGTTATAAACTTCTTCTTATTAATGCTTTCAATTCTGTTATTAATATTGTCAAAAATAAACTTAAGAGGGTAATTATTGTAAAGTATTAATTATGAAAATTATGTTTTTTATATGATATTCTTTATTAGATAGTAATAAGGCTCTGTCTACTAGATTAAAGATTATGCCTCTTTTTTGTGAAATGGGATGGTTTGAGAAGAAGTTGATAAATCTGCCCGAAAAAGTTGGCTTTTGATACCAGTTAAAATGTAGTCGTTCAACAAATTAAAAGTATGACTAAATTAGGCTAATGAGAGTCAAGCAACGTTGAACGGCGCAAAGATAGGTGAAAACCTCAGAAATACTCAGATGTTAGCTTAAAGTCTTCTGTATTTGGACGTTTCGACTCTCTTTGGAGTCATCCTCAGCAATAAAGAGCATCATTAGCCTAATGTAGTCATTCATTCCTGATCATCATTTTTACATCGAGAAAGTTAAGAGCATCTTCTCCAATTTCTAAGGTAAATTGTATCTTTTATGAACAGAATTGAAGCACTCTACAAAGGTATCTATCATTTCATAATTAGACATGTTATAGACGTCTAATCGACGTCTATTTGATTACTATCTAGATGTCATCGATCTCATCTCATTTTTGATGAAAGTTATGATAATTGGTTCAATTTTTATGACATTTTATACGTTAATAGATAATTATTCAAAACTCAATAGCAATATACAAAAAAATTTTAACTGTTTGACCAACGTCGCTTCGAGATGCAGTTGCGGACATTATTTATACACTCGAGGTATTCAGCCGAAATTATACAATTTTATAAGACTTGTTAAAGTGACAGTGTGAAACTAATGATATTAAAATAAGCATATTCAAGCGTTAATTGATCTTTCAACAGTATAGTTTGAACTATATACATTAACACATAAATTAGTAGATGATATTCAGAAACATATACATGGGATGCGAATGTGTGTGAAAGCGGATTTAGTATTATCCGGAACAATATTGTCATTCGCTTATTAAACAAAATTAGATCGAAATACTTAATGCAGATAGAAAGCGGAACAAACTAAAAAATGAATTTTAGTTAATAGAATTTACCCTAATAACACAGTTATTAATTATTTTACCGGATTAAACCCAATTTACACACAACACACACACACGATTTTAATTATTTTTCAAATATATAATAAAATTAAAAGTATCCATATATGAATTTATAAAAAATGTATAAAGGATATAATAAAATATAAGAATACAGCCAAACCTTCGTTTTTGTTTTAACCTCCGTAAAAGTCATGTCTTAATTTCCCATATAGTAATCGAGCACATATGCTCGCGCATTTGTTTGCTCTTACGAAGGCTGGTCAGTCCGACAAGTTACTTTTATAGAGGTTCGACTGTATAATAGAAAGATAATAGAAAGTACGCAATAATGCGTAATATTTTAAGACCTTCAGTTTATGATGCTGAATCTTACAAAAGAAATAAACACTAATCACAGAAGAGAAATAAACAAAAAAATTTAAATCTATGTACGAAATTAGATATATATATTCAGATCGTACTTCTTTAAATTTTTTTGTGCGCTTAAAAATTATAAATTTAAGGTCTTATAATATTTTTATACAGGTTGTCCGGTAAATTCCTGAGATCTTACAAGAATTTTTGTCTCAAAATGTTTTCAGAAATCTATCTTAAGCGTAGTTACGATCTTTATCAGACACCGTATATAGTATTTGAATGTGAAGAGATACTTTTATTTTGATTATATACTTAGAATCATTTATATAAGAAATAACCTATACGGATAGCTAAGTTTATCATCATAAGAAAGGAAAAAATTGCTTGACAGTTTTCCTTTAGTTGCCATAATGTTTCTTCGTTAAGACAACTTCAAAGAATTATGTTAGCGCAAATAAACAAAAATGTTATAACATACTTATATTGTTGTAAAAGTCGTCACAATTTATGAAACTCTGATGGAATCGCTGTTTTACCGTCTTATGTACATACGATGTACAATACATATATAGATACGTACATATGATTTACAAAACATTAACACATCACTACTACATCAATATCACACGTACATATATGCACAAATTTTTAAACATGCCAATCTTTATAAATCTAATCGTAAGTTTAGTTCTAAGAATTCAACATTGTTCATGTAATCCGCAGCCCAAACCATTCTCAGTTTGTACAAATACTATAAAATTTTTATATGAAATATTGACACAAATTGACAGCTGTAGATATCTATAATGGACTAAAATAGATCTAAATTTAAATCGTTTTTTGATTGCTTAAAGTTGACTGGTTTGACTGCGTGTTATTATTCATACTTTAATTGTGAAAAAAGATTTTTAAAAACATATATATATATATAATTTAAGGATATCCTAAAATATGTTTTTACTAACCAAACTATTGTAAGCGATGTAATGGAAATCAAAATTCTTTATTATATGTACTTAAATCCGCAACTGTTGAAAGAATATCTAATGACAATATGTTGGTATTGCTACAAGTTATATGAAATCTATACAACAAACACTTTAGATGTATCCATTACATTGCTCAAATCCAATTATAATTAGAATTAATGCGTTACATTATCAATGGCTCGTTTTGATAAAGGATATATTTGAAAAATACCGTAAGCGTTGTTAGATTCAAGTCTAATTACAGTTTAATTTAATGACGAAAATTAGAGTTTAAGAATGAACTTCAAGAATAAATTCCAAGAACTTCAAAGAAGGAAGGCAATTGAAATGTCGATTCGGTATCCTGTATCTAATTTCATTAGATAAACACGACAATTAAATCTAGAGTTAATGGATATCAATATTATATGATGTCTTATATCACAGTCAAAATTGCATATACCAGCTACAAACATAGAGATCAATTAAATCAAAATTGAATATCTTTAAGTATGGCTGATGCGCTACAATTTTGAGCCCAATAGATATACATATCGGTGCATCTATCTTCTGGGAGTTGTATGTTGGACTATTCAAACTAGTAAAAAGTCAATATATTATGCAAAACCTTCAGGTTTGATAATACTTATTGAAATACAAAGAAATTATTTTGACACCGCATATTTTATTGCAATCTATCGGTTGCAAGAAATTATTCACTACATCAGCAACTGTGAGAAATGGAAGAAGGCAACTGCATATACTCAACAAAGAAACTGACATATGAGGATAATTTTTCGAGGACCAAATACATGAATGAAGATCGCTATAGTGTGTATGACGCAGTCCGATTCACGCTTACAGCATCATCAGTACACTTACGATCGGTCTAATTAATTCACTTCTTGAAGATTTTGCATGAGCGAAGTAATGTCACGGATTTTCGAATTTACATATTTATGAAGACCCTAATCCGGAGATGGATCAGCGTGAATGTTTACATTACATTTGCGTGGGAAAAAGGGACCAATGAATCTTGAATGTGGAATAAGAGTGCCTCGAGGTAATATAACCGTTTACTAAAAATAATTTTGATAAGAATGTAATAATAACTGATAATATTAATTGATTTAATAATTAAATATGATTGAATTTATTACAGGTAAAAATCGTTGATTACCCAGGCAGCTTACACTACACTGAACTGAACTTGGCAACAAAAATTTATACAACAGGCGTTTTTATCAGCTGTAAAAAATGACAAGACACTCGTATGCCATTTGAGTGACATGAAGTTCAGGTTGAGGATATACTGAAGAAACTATTAATTCTTCAATTAACGGTAGCAGAAGCTGAAAGAGCAGCTAAAGGTAAAGAAAAACGGAATATACGAAAAATTAATTTTATTATTTATTTATAGTTTAATTCGTATTAATTTAATGTTTTTGCTTTTTTTTTTAAACAGGTTGTGCCTTGTGATTTCTCGTGATTGCGTCTACGTAAGGCGATTCAAAACAAAATCGTCGCCAGCACGCTAACGATTCAGACCGATCGTTAATATCGTGAGAACTGTAAGCGCTGTATATGAATCGGACCACAGTCTTAGTTAACCAGCTGCCACGGTTAATGTACATCTGTACTATGCGCGCCCATCTGATAAACATAGTATGTGGCGTTGCTATGAGACGCGTTTTTCGCGAAGAAGAAAATACCACAGAGCCTTATAAATAGGCGCATGCAAATCGTTTTTAGCAAATCTTCAAGTTCTTTCGAAGCATCTCTCTGAGCCTCAATAAGTATGCTCTTTAGATGAAATATACGGAGACCAAACTCACTATGAACTTCTATATATATATATATATATGTTATACTCGGCTGTCAAGATTTTACATTTTACCGAGGCGTGGGTACAACTAACCAAGTTCCCGCATATGGTCGCACACTACTTCTCAGTGACTAAGACCTCGTTGAATCAAGGCGTAATTCTTCTCCCGTGCAAGCATAATACCACTAGAGTTTGGATAACAGGAATTGACTAATCCTCAACGACAACTTCTAGACGACCAGCTAAAACCACGCAATCTCTGCAGCAATCCAGGAGATAGTATTGCTGTGATCTCTATCAAAAATTCTCGATCACAAAAGGAGCAGAAGCAGCGCAAAGAATTAGCAACATTCCCATTCCTGCCAATTAAGAGCTTATATCAGGCTATTATTGATAAGGAAAAGCAATTTCCGCAAGCTAGTCAGAACTTCTATGAGAATAATATATTTTCTGAAACTAACAAATACAGTTCATCAAAAACGAAGTGACAACAATTCTCTAAACAGTTCTTTCTCTCTACATAATGGATATGTAACGTTTCTGTTATGTTAGATGAGAACTCTGAGGACTCTAAGGATTATATGCTAGTTTATTGTTGGCCAGATTGCATTGAAGAGTGGTGAAAGCTTTGGCAATATATATTAAAGCGCCTTATTATTGGTGAATTCTACGATTACCTTAGCATGGATCATTGGTATTTCTACTTAATAGTAGAAATTCATAGAGAACAGAGTTGCCGAAATAACAGGAATTAACTATAATGAAAGGAACATCTAAATATATACTACCTAAGAACACCACAATCTCACTGATATTATGTCTCTCAAGAAGGATTAATCCACATCAACTGATTTAATATTTCGATGATATGGCACTAGTTCATTAACACTAGTAGAAGAGCCAAAAATGAGTACATCGCAGAAGTACGTTAGGAAGGCAGGCGTTGATATTCACGTAATCGGATCAGTTTAATATTTTTAAGAGGTTCCCTGATCATCCATTCGATTTGCGCACAACACGAAATAAATAGGAGCCCCAGTTTGGACAATTAATCGTTGCATAATGGAATGAAACATACTTGTTCTTATAAAACTCATGCAACAAGAAAGTCTTAGCTGCGAATTAATAGATCTTAAGGCGAAACACGAGATTCACTAACACAAATTTAATACGTTAAATGTATTTCTAGTCAAGAATCAAATCAATAGTAGGCGAATAGGATTAAGACACACGAATGTACCATTTTCGCAAAAGCAATCTGTTCTATTGCTTATCAAACACAAATTGGCAAAATTGATTATGCATTATCATAATAATTATCGATTATTACACGCGGGTCTTTAGATATTACTAGCGTCCGTTCGTAATACTTGCGTAAAGTAAATAAGTGGAAAATTATTTATTTGAAGAATTTTATATTAACTTTATACGGATTGAAACATTTAAATTCAAAGTCTTGATATCCTTTATCTGGCGATTCATTTAATGATTTGATGTTGATATCAAATCGTATTTTAATAGACAAGTCATTGACTGCGTTGCCCGGGTATGATCTTGCAGATATGCTAATCGATTAAATAGGTATCAATTATTGATACAAATCTAAAATAATATTTCTGAATTCGTTAGAATCGCGAATACTTCTCTCAGCCCCAGCAGCGCAGAAAATGACAAGCTAAAACGAGCTATAGCAGTGAGAGATAGTACTAAAAGAAGATAATACACTCTTTATGCGAATAATCGGAAAAATCGTAGAACTGCATCTCAAAGCGGACGAACTGGTCCGAACAGTTAGCGTTAAAATAAATTAAAAAATTATTAAAAATGTATATTAATACTATGTTACGTTCAAACTCTGACCGTCTGTTTGGTCTATTTGGAGAGAGGGGATGAGAATGAGAGAATATAAAAGAACATTAAAATAATTTTGTTTCGAAGGTACACGCACAGAAGCAAATTTTACGAGTCGTGGGTGACAATGACGAACCCATAGGTGTACCAAAGATCTGTTTATAGATGTTATTATTAAAGATAAAATATATTGATTCTAAAATGAAACAAACTGCCTCTATAAAAGTCTTTCTCAGATAAGTTACATTTTTTACAAATAAATTTCCAGTTTTCTTTAATACATTCAATGGCCATGTCTGTTGGGATGTTGGTAAAAAGTGACACTACATCTAATGAAATCAATTTATAATCATCTTCTATTTTTATTTCTTTAAGATTATTGACTAATTGAAGTTGCGAGGGATCGAGACCTCAATAACGAACCAATCTACATACGCTCAAAATTGCTCGTTATGCTTGTGTAACACACGCGGACGAGATTTGGCGAAGACTGAGAAGCGTTCTTTGTCATAGCAATCCCCTGCCTAGAATATCTTTTACTTTTGCGCTGCACAAGAAACACTTTGTGGAAGAAATGAAACAGTTAAGATCCTAAATAAATAAATGTTTGCAGCCTATAGAACTCTCGTTATGAAAAGGAAAGTATGCGACGATAAAATACATTTTTCCTTCACCTTTTTTTATGACTTAGTCAAATACTCTGTGCTCCCTCCTCTCTTTTTTCTCCTAGCGCAAAGGATTGGTAGTAAATATGATGGATAGATAGTAAATAAAGTACATATACATATATAGTGATGCGAACGAATTCATTTTTATTCACATCTTATTACACCGATTTTTCGTACGTATTTAAAAAATTAAAGCTAATTGCAATCGATGAGCTGATGTTCATTGAAGATGTCGCTATCGTGTATAGCGTTCTTGGACGCGATATTGGAGAATCTTGGTTTTTATCTCTTGTATTGAAAAGAGGAGGAGGTTTAAAAAAGGAATGTACTTTTAATGAACATTTATTTTTTCATGTAATGCAGCATGTACAATATAATCTAAACCATAGACTGTTAGTTCACATACTATGGCAGAATTTTTAACATAAATTCTGTACAAAATGTTTGTAGCATCGCGTTTATTAGTAATACAATTTTCTCTTAAAAATGATACAAAATATTTCTCACTATGCGTATATTGACTCAGTTCATAGAATACATGCTCGACACATTGCTCAAGGTCAAATAAGAAGAGCATAGTTGTTGGTACTCTCTTAATTTGAAACAGTGAAAACTCACTGATTTGCAGTTAATAGTTACTGATTGCTACAGTTATAAGTATACCACTGCGAATCAATTAATACTCACTGATTCTATCAGTGACATTTGTCTCGCCACTGCACGAATCAGTAAGTTCTTAAATCGCGGTTAATTTCACTCAGTAAGTTCTTAAATCGCAATTAATAATATATAAAAATATATAAAATCATCACTAAATAAGACGTAATGAAAAAATTCCGGATCATTGTTTGTGCCCATCTACAAAACAGACGCCTTCTTTCGAAGTCTCCGGCTTGCAATTGTTGTGTCAAAGTTATATGGTAAGGATGCAATCTATGAACTTTCAATATTCGGTGCACCGGGGATTTTGGAAAACCTAATTGTCTTCCAATTTCACGTGTACTAATATGAGGATTGTTTGCTATCATACCTAACACTGCAAGCACTTGTTGATCATCTCTCTCCGATATATTATTTCGTCGTCTTTGTCGCGGACAAACTGGTCTTTGGCGTTGACGTTCTACAAGTCTCACAATGGTACGATCGTTCGGGTGCCTTACATTGGGAAAGCGATTACGATATAATTCTGCAGCTTGTACATATATGTATAGATGTACATACAGGGTGGACCATCTGAAGTGATCCAGTCAAATATCTCGAAAACTAGTAGGGATAGAGAAAAATGTTTCGTATGAAAAGTTTAGGGTTACACG
>NW_017299190.1:116744-120458 GCF_001594075.2 Trachymyrmex cornetzi
CGCCGTTACAATAATTGTTCGAAATTATCCCCCTCCATTTGAATACACAACCCTAGCCTCCGCTGAAAATTTGTGACGGTTGCCAAAAGCACTGATCGGGGTATGTTCGCACAAAATGCGCGGATACGGTCGATCATATCTCCCCTCGTTGTTGGTTGGGCTGCGAACACCTCGGCTTTCAGGAATCCCCACAAGAAAAAATCGGGAGATGTCAGGTTAGGTTGTGACCGGAATAATGCCATTTTTTTTATTAAATCCGTGTATATCAATTAATTAACTGATAATCTTACTTTTAGGTCGCCACTTCGTTTGACCTCTGCTACGAAGAAGGTGTCCAGGGCTGCGTTTGTCCCTGTAGCTCGGCTAGAAGGCGGCGAAGGGCTGCTATTGGCTTTCTTTCTGTCACGCTCTTCCCTGATTGGCCGGCTGGTTATCTGCTTTGTGCCGATCCTCGTCGAATTATCTCGATGCGTAGGAACTCGCAGAATCGCGTGGGAGACGTGTGTTGCACAATAAAAGTCGAAAGGCAATGTAACGTGGCAATAAACTATTTATTAAAATGTAACCAACGTTAACAACAGATCATAAATAATTAATAATGGCCTTTCATTCACACGCTAACTCATTCACACGCGTTTTGACGCTCTATTTAACGTAATTATAAGAATTCGCGATCTCTATGTCGCGTCGTGTCGCACATGTCGATGCGTCAATGAATCCAAGATGGCCGTCGCCTTTGTTCTCGAATGCCGCGCTCGCACTTGCTGCTTTTCGCGGTTTTAACGGGCTAAATCCCGGTTTCTTCGCGTTGTTACGACGCGTGGCGTTAACGGGTATCGCTACGGTATTGAATTTAACCGATTTATGGCACTTTTCGGCCGTTTACCCGACTTTCTCGAATTACTCGGTTTTACACTCTATTTCGCGATTCACGCGCTTAATTCCGCGTTCGCGATGCACTAACTACGTCGAGACGCTATCCCGTGCCGCTATTTAACGGTTGGTTTACGGTATTCGCGCTCGCGTTAACCTTCTGAGCAGCACCTCGTGTCGCACGTCCGACACGTTCGGTTGCTAGGTACTGACTATCTGCAAGATGGCTGTCTTGCCGGCCAACATGGCCAAGAAGAAAGGGTGCGTACCTTTTTCCGCGGTACGATCGGATGTCCCGATTCTAGTCCTTTCTTAGTAACATTCACACAAAGGCCTCACAACGTTTAAAATATGTTAAATAATTAGGAGATGACCTCCTTTACATGAAATAATTATGGACTTTCGCACACTATTGTTATTTATGCGAATAAATCAACTTTTGTGTTAAATAATTCCGGCAACCAATCAGATGTCTGGAAATAATTCCTATGCTTCTAAACAATTACAAAATAATTCAATATGCTTTTAAATAATTCAATTTTATCGTAAATAATTCATTTTCATGCCGAAATTGTTTAAACAATAGTCCATTGTTACGAATCTTGAGTTGCGAGTATGCATTCACCCTGAATAATTATTGGGTGTTGTGAAACGAGCTTTAGGCTCTTAAATAATTACAAATAATTGCAAAATACTCGGATTAATTCCGAAATGGCTGAATTAGCCTGAAATAATTCTAAATACGTCTTATTAATTTTCGCAAGTCAAGTTTAGAGTCCTTGTGTATAGAAAATAATTATAGCTTAATGTTATCTCGGTTTAACTGGAACTTTAGTCGAGGATAGCTCAAATAATTGTCTCTACCTCTAAATAATTGTAAAATGGCTTTAAATAATTGCCTGTTTCGCTCAATCGCGATATCTATGAACTTTTAATTACTTGGGACGTTTCGTCCTTGTCTAATCTTTATGAATAATTTTTCTTCTTACTCTAACATATGAGACCACACATTTACGCTCCAACGATGTTGGTTATCGATTCCTCGATACCAATGCGGATTAACATCCGACCAATAATGAGAATTATGCCTGTTCAGATGCCCACTGCTCTGAAAACAAGCTTCGTCGGAGAACATTACATATTCGAAGAACCGAGGATCGTCAACTAGCCTTGCCTGTGCCCACTCGCAGAATCCAATCCGGAGTCTCATGTCGTTTGGAGTGAGAGCTTGAGTTAACGTGATGTGATATGGTCGATACTTCACATTCTTCAAGATTCTCAAAATAGTTGTCCGGGGGATCCCAGTTACCTGTGCCAACGTTCTACTACTGACATGAGGGTCTAAGTGGATAAGTCCCAATATGGTGACTACACGATTATCATTCTCATCGTACTGATGATTTCCTCCATCGCGCCTCAATAATCCTTGTCGAGCCCTCAGTGCGAGTCGACGGATGGTCGTGTGATTTACGATCCGGCCATCGGGATACCACAAACAACTGGCGGCGATTGTGGTGGTGGCGTCATGACCGTCACTGGCGGCGACTGTGGTGGTGGTGGTGGTGGTGGTGTCGTCTGTTTTGGCTGTGATGGTCTGTGACTGCTCGCCCTATCGCTCGACGACGATGATATTTGTCGTATTATGCGCTTAGGTCGTTTCCTTGGTCGACCTCTTTGTCGCTTGCCTGTGGCTGTTGCAAGTGTTTTATGTACGTCTCGTGTGGTCACTTTAGGTCTTCTATGTGTTACGATTGTCCACATGTTGGTGTAATACGTGCCTGTTTTTATTGTTTGTAACTGGAAAATGTGTACGTGTCTTTGGATGTATTGTTTTAACAGTTCCAGTAATCGTGTATTTTCCACTTGTACGCACATGTTCGCGATTCGTGCGAATACCATTTGTGGGTCACGTGCAATGACGAGTGCCAAGTGGTGCGCGTTTATTGTGCTTTTGGATACTCTGGCGGTGGAAAAGTATCCACTGTTTTGTTCGCACATTTCTTTAAAGTATCGTATGGTGAACACACGGTCCCAATTCTCCCAATGTTTTTGGGCACTCGCGGTCGCGTCTATGTTGGCGAAGGTTGTCGTTAGGTAATGGTACGTCCACGTAGCGTACACTGTTATTAGAAAACGCACGGCGTCTTGATCGCGTACGCGAGCGGGTGGTTCTGGCACGGCGTATATCACGTCCGATATGCACAGTATCGCACGCAGTTTGACAGATGGGATCTGTTTCGCGTATATAGGGTACCGTTTATCGTCCGTTGGGTCGTCGAATTAATTTGTGTACGTACGTTGCGCTCAATTTCGTCGTAATTTCCCCGTAGCGTTAATTTTATAATTTCCTGATTAACATAACTTACAGGAAGTTTCAACTCGATTTCTCAAATTAAATACTGCACACACTTGTTAACATTATCGGTTAAAGATTCTAATTGTTTTAAATGCGCGTCGACACATTTCACAACGTTTTGCAGACCGAGAAAGGTAGTCTTCTGCATTACAATAGCCACCGCAAAGGTTCTGCATTTCTTCGACGACGGCGTTGAATCGGACGCGACCTCTTCTTTTCGGAGATTCCCGCTGATATTTTCCATAGAACGAAGTTCCTCTTCTTCGTCTTTATACGCCAATAATATTGATTTTGCACCGTAAGATGTGGTAAAACTGATAGAGATATTTTTTATGATAACAGAATTCGTTTTCGTTCAGTTATCACTAGTTAAATATTCGTTCATGTAGCCTATGTTGTCTTGAAACTGTTTCCAACTGTTGGCGTCGAAATAAATACCGTCAGCATTGTTTCTGCTCAATTTTACAAGAGGCTTGAAGATTCCC
>NW_017299190.1:121740-122066 GCF_001594075.2 Trachymyrmex cornetzi
GTAGCGGCATCCGGCGAGTTGGTGTTGCCGGGAATGATGCACTTATGGGGGTGCATCGTTACAATCCAAGATGGATGGGTCAAAACTAAGAGGTACAGTACTTGCTTGCTTGCTCACGAAGTTGGAGCTAGGAACGACGAGATTCGAATGAAGCGGACTCGTGGCGCTACCGACGACGTCATCTCCTTCTCTTCGATGTTACTTAACAAATTTGATTCCCTCAATATTATAAAAATGAGTCACGCTACTACGAATCATATCTCCATCAATCAAGGCTGCTTCTTGCAAAATTCGAAGCCGCAGTTCATTTAAGTTCTGTGGTTGAG
>NW_017299190.1:123051-125955 GCF_001594075.2 Trachymyrmex cornetzi
CCCCCGCCGACACCCATTCCCTCAGGCGAGGGGAAACGGCACGGACAACGGGGTGCGCGCCCCGACCGCACGCATCGAGCCAATGCTCCCATCGCCGCATTGTCTCTCTCCAACTCCCTTCCCGAATCCTTTGAATCAGCTCGGGTGTGACGGCGTCCAATCCTTGTCTTGCTTTTATCCGCGAGACCGCGGCGTACGTCTCCGCCCGCGCCTCCGCCTGCAGGAGCAACGGGGGGACGCCCGCGAGGGTCGTCGCGACTGCGTGGGAGACCGTTCTGTATGCTCTCACCACCCTCGCAGCCGCTCTTCTTTGCGCCTGATGTAGGGCGCTTTGAATGCGCCGGTTTTTTGTCGCCTCCTCCGCCCACACTGGGGCACCGTACAAGACGATCGACGTCGCCCTTCGTGCGATCTTCCTTCTTTTCTCGGGCGGTCTAGTCCCTTCCCCCTGATTAGCGGAGCGAACCTCGTGGGGGACAGGAGCTTTTCCTCCCGCCCCCAAGGAGGGGGCTCCGATTCCTTCCTCGTTACTTGCGCAGGTCCCGTGCTCCTCACGGGTGCCCAGGAGTGTGTGGGCTCTGCCCCCGGTGCCCGCGGGACAGACCCCGCGAGAAGCCCACTCTCCCAGGGAGGAGGTCCCGATGGCCTTCTTTATCTCCCGGTCTAACATCTCCTGCATCATCTCCCGCATCCTATCCTCGAAACTAGTCGGGGGCATGAGGTCAGGTTTCAAGACCCTCCCGCCTCTCGTCGGCTCTTTGTCCTGCCTTCTTGTTTCTCCTGAGAAGGCTGTCCCTTCCTTTTTGTTCTGAGCCTCGGCGTTTTTGTGGTCCCGTGGCCACCTTTTGAGGGTGATCCTTTCACCCTCCGTCAAGACTCTGTCCTCGAGGATCTTTATCTTCCCCTGTATTGCCGGCCTGATGGCCGGGGGCCACTCTTTGACCGGAGGGAGGTAAGGCGCTCTCTCTCTTTCGGACTCATCCTCATCGGCGTCTCTCTGGCTATCCTCCGAGGTTGTTTTCCCCCTCCTCTTTTTTGCTGGGGTGCATGTCCTCGTGTTTTTCCTTCTCTGAACTCTTTCCGAGGTGTTCTTTTCCGCCCGCAAGGCCCTCAGTTCGGTGAGAAGTCTCTCCGCCCTGTCGTTGGCCCTGCGCAGTTCAGCCCGATCTGTTTCTCTTTCGGTCTCGAATTTCTTCTTGACCTCATCGAGTTCCCTTCTGAGGGCACGAATCTCTTCTGAGGTCGCATCGTTCCTCATACTTCTCATTCAATCGCTTATTACCGAATGGCATGCGAGAGTGGTAACCGTGGCGTCTCTGAGCTTCTTTTGAAGCGTACCTTTTAGATTTGACGATACTTTTGCAATTCTCATTATTTCGTTTTGAGATTTTTCCGTTGCGTCGGTGATTTCACCGTTGGATTTGTCTGCAATCGTCTCTTTTATTTCGTCAAAGTCTATCTTCCAACTTCTGAGGAGCTCTATTGTGCCCATGTTTATTACCATTTCCTCTTTTTGTAATTGGAGGGCTTTTTCCTTTTGCTCGTTTGCCTTTTTTAGGGCCTCCGCTCGTCCAACGTAATCCCCGGTGGTCGGCGGCCTGCCTCTCTTTCTTGGCGTAACCGTGGGTACGTATTCCACGTCGCTGTCTTGTTCTCCCTTTTTCTTCGTGTTTCCAGCGCGAATTTTCCCTTTCGAGTCCGCGCTGGCGCGTGTTCTACATGCGGGAGACGAGCCGGGCTCTTGCTCCTCTTCCTTTGGTTGGGCCACTCCAATCTTTGTTGATAGGCCTCCAGATCCCCTTGACGAAATCGATTCTCCGTCCTCTTCGAGGGACATATTTTCGCTGTCTTCCTGCGCCTCTTTGTCTGGGTCGCTACCCTCTCTTTGCTTTTTGTCCCTGTTGTCCTCTTCAGAATTCTTGTGCGTTTGTCTTCTTTTACGCGAAGGGCCAGCAAGGTTCTTCTTGTGAGACTTGGGACAAGGTTTGTTCATACTCTTGTTTGTCTCGGTCTCGCTTACCTCCGAGTTGGGGGAGGAGGTGATGCTCTTCGCACCTCCCATGAGGCGCAAGATCTCTGGTCCCTTCTCCTCGCTCGGCACTTCAGCCGATTGAGGTTGTTCTTCCGCGTCAAAATAGAGTCGCATAGTCTCTGCAGCCGGGAGGAAGCCGAGCCCTGCTCTGCAATCCTCCTCGAAGCCGCTCCATCCGAGATCGGATTCGTAGTATTCGTCTTCCTCCATGACGAACTCGAGCTCGTCTCCGATCTCTCCTTCCATAATCGAGGGGGGTCGTCGATCTCCCTCGACTTTCACTCTCTCCTCTATGTGAGGAGAGTCATCTTTCTTCGCAGATGCATTTTCAGCAGCCGCCCCTGCGGTGCAGGCGGCTGCAGGCCCGTCGTCCGTTAACGACATGGGGGGGGCCGGGACAGTACCCCTCCTCACGCCGGCGGTCTAGCTCCGTACCATCCCGCGGTGATTTGTTTTTTGACGTCTCCATTATAGTTTCATCAAAAGGTTGGTGGGCTATTTTACAAGCGGCCCACCCCGCCGGGTTACGTTTTCCTTCGATTACAAACATGGGCGGGGCACGCGTCAGTGCTATGGGATCAAAATCCCTTGACGCGCGCCCCGCCCGAAACACCCCTCTTAGGCGTCCTCCGTGCACTGGGGGGGGGGGACCCCCCCCTCCCCCTGGAGGACATCCTCTTCCCATGGTGTGCAACCGTCCCGAGAGACGGTCGCAGCACCATACCAGGGACGCCGCGCCGTGCAATGACCTTTCCGGTCTGGCCGGCACCCTGGCCCTGGATCTTCGTGCAATGGGGGATTACCCCCCGAAGATCCCTGGTGGCGTGCGGCCGCCCAAAGCCGGGAGCACCCGGACGATGGGCAGCCGCGCC
>NW_017299190.1:126182-126387 GCF_001594075.2 Trachymyrmex cornetzi
ACGGAGCGACTCCCCCAGGGGTCCCTCCGAAAAGGAAGCCCCCTTGGGGTGCCGGACCCAGTGTACAGAGTCCTCCTATTTAACGGAGGACTCCGTATGGGACGCGTTAGACCCCCAGGGTTTCCCCTGGGGGAGCCCCCTCGCCACGGCAAGGCTGCGTCCCACGAGGGGGAGGAGCCAAAACCTTTTTTTTTTTTTTTTTTTT
>NW_017299190.1:126823-154232 GCF_001594075.2 Trachymyrmex cornetzi
CCCGAAGCATTTGGGGTCCATCCGGGAATTTCACGTCTGTAGTACCTCCGGATGGACCCCTGCACTATACGCTAGTGCGTATCCTAACCATATAACTGTTTGAGGGTGAGTAGACGCCGGCTACCCACCCTCTCTTGCCCTTTGCCCATCTCGAGGGGGTCCTGGACCCCCGTCCATGACCCCATGAGCCTTCCCTCGAAGGGCCAAAGGCATAGCCCTTGGCTCGGCCTTCGAGATTCTTCCCTGCTTATTTCTACTTTTGAGCCCGATGACCCCGATAGTCGGTGCCACCGTTTGACTCCTCCTATCTGCTCATGACGAGCACGTGGGCCGCGGGGAGGGTGACTAAGTTAAAGATGGAGAAGCCCCCCTCCCCGCGGTGTCGATGTCCGGATTTATGCCGTTCATCTGACCGTCCCGCTACTCGGTACGGCCGTCCCACCTGCCTATGCACGTTCTGTCATCCATGGGTATTCCTAGCTAAATTGATTTCCCCCCTGCCCTACCATATTAATCTAATTCCCCCCCTTTAACACTCCATGGATGTTTCTCGCACGTTGTATTCACCCATCCTTTAATCTGAGTCGTGTTGTAAAACCGCTCTTTCTCTATCTCTCTCCGCATCTTCCTTTTTCTTCATTACATCTTCGCAGAAGGTGATAACCGCCTGCCTTCCTTCCTGCACATTGATCTTACTACAGCCTTTAGCGAGAGGTCAATACCCACTACTCTACGCAATTTCTCCCGGTCCTCGTCCCACGCTGGACAATAGACCAACGTGTGTTTCGCCGTATCATTTTGTGAGATACAATGCCAACATTTGTTAGACGTCTCCCTTCCGATCCGACACAGGTACCTCCCGAAGCATCCGTGCCCCGAGAGGACCTGCGTCGGAGGAGCCAAAACCTAACCTAACCCTAACCTAACTAACTCTACACTAACTATACATATTTACACCTGTAACGACAAAACGTATTTATATCCTCTTCCTGGCCCACGACATAACGTCCTGATAGTAGTCGTAATACTGTATGTAAACTGACGGACAACCATTTCCGCGAAGTATTTCCAGAACGCGGTTCTTTAATTCTGTCGATGTCCTACCACCAAAGATATCTGATCCGATTGTCTATTAACGTCTGCCAATTGCAGAGACTATCAATGTCGTATGTCTCCGCGCTATGCATTAGTATCAGGCCGTCCTGATCTACATCGAACGGTTCTACAGTGCTAGACGTCTCTGGAACTCGCGGAGGACTTTCCTCGTCCGTCTCAATGATCGATGGTCGAGATATTCCCGATGGACCAACGACGTTCCAATTCCCGAAAAGCCTCTTTGACGCTGTTCCGTAAAAGACTGACGTATCCATCGGCCGTTTATCAAATAAAGACTTTCGCGTCGACGAGCAGCAGAAGTCGTCCTACGTTTCGACGCGATGAGTCTACTATTCGCACGTTTGCCAGGGGATACCGCTATACTTTGTTCGAAAAGTCGACGTGCTGGAAATTCGAAACGCGTCAATCTCACTACGGGCGTACGTTGTCCCATACATGGAATACTTATGTTAGGGCTATCATCATCCTGTATTCGTGGTGTCCGACGTCTCGATCCCGGTGTTATTATGTCCGATGACGATGACACTTGTAAAGGGCTGTCGTCCTGTATTCGTGGTATCCGACGTCTCGATCCCGATGTTATTATGTCCGATGACGATGACACTTGCAAAGGGCTGTCGTCCTGTATTCGTGGTGTCCGACGTCTCGATCCCGGTGTTATGTCCGGTGACGATGACACTTGCAAAGGACTATCGTCCTGTATTCGTAGTATTCGAGGCCTCCTTCCCGGTGTTATTATGTCCGATGACGATAATATTTCGATAGGGCTGTCGTCCTGTATCACCGGTACTCGATGCCTCGATCTTGGCGTTATCACGTCCGATGACGATGAAATTTCAATAGCGCTATCGTCCTGTGTCAATTTAGATGCTCTTGGCGATTGATCACACCTAATCAATGATATCACAGGTGTTCTCCCGAATACCGCCAGTGTTTCATCGAGAGCCACTCCCCTTTTCACGGGCGTTCGTTGTTCCGGATGGTCGCATCGCACCAACTTTACTACCGGTATTCTCTCTAGTGTCCTTTCATCGCCCACTGTTGTCCGGGGTGTTCTTTCTTGTTGGTCGCACCGAACCAACCTCACAACTGGTGTTCTCTCGTCGACCACTGTTGGTGCCGATTGTGGAGACGTCAATGAATCTTGATCTACGTCGCTACATCGAGAGCACCCGAAACGTCGTAGCTTCCGATGTCTTCCGAATCTCCGTAAACCTTCCGGAGTCTGCTCTCGAGGAGTTGGCGGTTCTCGCATGTCGAGAAACTCGCTGACCTCCTCGTCCATCTGTCGTTCGTCCTCCTCGCTGTCGCTGACATCCGTCGACGACACCTCGACACGCTGTTCCATTGCTGCAATCGCGCGTATGTGTCGTCGTCTCTGGACCAACATTTGTTCGACTTCCACACGACTAAGACTCGAACGACCGGGATCTTCAACAATCGCCCAAGTGTTCACGTTCCTCACATTTTCCAACAGATACAACGGAACTATCTCCACGTTTTCCGTTACGAAGTCGCGCAAATCCATTTGAAATTCCTCCATCTCATCCATCGTAACCGAAATGCTCATTCTAACGACTTTAGCGAAAGTCATCGTGGCCTCGGTCGTCATGACCCTACTCACATATTCAGACGTTTTTACTGATCCTGACGCGGTCTCTATATCCGCGTCGATCAATTTTGTGATATTGCTCGACAAAGTTCTCAATCGTAAATGCCAATCTATAGTTATCGTATAAGTCCACTATTCGACGATCCCTCCGGCGTTCCGTTTTAAGCTCGAGCTTTCCGGCGAGACATTTCTCGTATGCCCAGGCAGCGTACACCGTTATTAAAAAGCGGAAACATTCGTACGGTCCATCATTTTCATGATTAGGACTCCCGCGTTCTACAGAACATATTACGTCCCAAACATGACTTATAACTTTCAGATCCTTCGTCGCGATATCGGATGAGTAAATAGGGAATTGTTGTATATTCTTGTCATCTACCATAGGCCTCAACAACACTTCGTTACTAATGACGGATGCCTTTTCGCCTTCGTTGATAAACATATAACGGTACACCATATAGTTGTATGAAACTGATTTCCCGTGTGCGAAGTACAATAGGCGATGTTGCGCCCTAAACGCCTGAGATACGATCACCATCGGTGTCCACGGAAATCGTACCAAACGACCATAACGATAAATAATCGCCCGCAAATATTCCGTGTCTTCGCTTATCCGGCTCATTGCGTACCGTCGCCAATTACGCAGACGATACACTAGTCCACGTTCCATTAATACTCCTAGAATTAAGCAGCGTCGCTTGCTTTCTAATATACCGTGATGTTTGTATGTCACCGACATCCTGCCTTCGATCCGCAGAGAATCAAGAGTAACCACCTCCTCAAATCTCGCTTCTTGCCTCCGAAAGACATAGTTGTCTATATATTCCACCAGATCTTTAATATATTGTGCAACCTCCGCACCTATACCGCGCCAATAGCGATTACCTTCGAGAAAGCCGTATAAGAATGGCAAATAAGAAATGCTGGTATAAGACCGCTATCGTTTCGTCTTGTCATCTTTGCAGCACTATTGTAAACTTGTACGTAGGTAACCAATCTTCCCAATGAATTACATGCCGCGTGTGCCGCCACATATCCAAAATCGGCTCTGAAACCCGTATAATAGAATTCAGTTTTTCCGAAGAGCCGTATTCCATCTCTAAACATTTCTCTTATACTCCCCGGTCCGTTCCCATCCAATTTCACCACTATTGCGTCGTCAGTGTCGTCTCCTGTGGTGACGTTACTCGCTCGATGCACCTGTAGCACGTCCAAGTGTGCGTGGTCCACAATCACGATATTATGCAGTAATTGCTCCGCGTACGGCTTTTCAAGCCTCATCCCGTGGATAGACGCGACAAAACGAACATAACTGATACCACATGTCTGTCTCAGATTTGTAGTCGACAGCATTATAGACATGTAACTTGCGAATTCTTCGTAATCTTCGCGTATCAGGCTATAAGTTCGATTGACGTCATAACGCAAAAACTTTATACCGGTCCGCAAGATTCTCGTGTTTACGCTTACGCGTCGCGCCGCTGCCATTACTACATGACGCATAAAAGAGGCAGTAGCTGCGACCAAACAACCTTCTATCTCCTCCGTACTTCTTATTGATAAGTCCTGCAAAAATTCACTTTCGTTATCTAGTTGAAACAGCAACCACACCGGTCGACTGTCAATGCTCAGAAAACTTATCTCCCACCACTTCGCCCTTCTATCAATTTCCTCACAAAATCCGTGTCTGAAAGAGGCTGCTCTAGTCGATCCAAACTGAGCCCTTCGTTCCAAATATTTCGTCAATTTCGTGTTTTTGCAAACCAAGGCTCTTTTCGGTTTGCTACTTATTTTGGCCTCGTGTTTGCAGCGATATGGCTCTATTGACGTGCAGGATATCACGAATGAATCAATATCCTCGGTATGTATCAAACCTCGAGCATCTTCTTCATCCATTTTCACGACGATGGGTTCCAACTGTAAATCCGACGATGTCGCATCGCTGCTACGAAATTCGCTTTCCGGTGTCCTCATGCTACACACACTATCGCATGTGCTGCTGCTTCTGCTACATCCACTACACGTGCTACCACGTCCACTCTCGCTACTTTTGCTACTGCTTTTTTGATAGGTATTTCCATTAATCATTTTTTGTCAACGTCCCTCTCCCCGTAGCGGCTCCGCCAGCCGGGCGTGCCCTCACCACCCTTCAGAGACATGACCTAAACGGTGGGCCCCAAGTTCCCCCGGGGAGCTAGCATATGTCTCAGGCCCCGGAAATCCATCATCTGGGGCACAGAACTCCTAGCCTCTTACTGGCACAAAACTTTCGGGGGTCCCCCGCCTCCGACATCGGGGGCATCGCTACGGGTGGCGCCACCCTCGGGGCGGCCCCACGGACGGTTCGGGTAACGGAAGCGACGCCACCCGGAGAGCTGACATATGTCTCGGGTTCCAGGAATAGATCATCCGGGACACAGGACTCCAAGCCTTTTACTCGTAGATAACTTTCGAAGATCCCCGCCTCCGACATCGGGGGCACCGCTACGGGTGGCGCCACCCCAAGGGCGGCCCCACGGACGGTTCGGGTAACGGAAGCGACGCCCCTTCCGCACCCTAGCCGCCGTGGCAGCCAGCCGTTCGCCGTGGGGATTCCAACTTCCACGACGAACATACCGCCTACCCGAAGCACCGCTTTAAAAGGGACGCCGTCGCGAATACACCAGGTTACTCTCTCTCTACCCGCCACCCCGATGCCACCGGACCCAGACCTCGGAATACGTCCGAGCGGCTCCGTAGCCCAGGGCACCTTTAGCACCACGTACCGGCATCCCCGGTCGGTAGCCTCCGCCAGCACCGCTCGACGGACGCCCCGCAGTGGGGTACGGCGCGTGGTGTGCCCCCTCAACTCAAGGTAGCGCCCCCTTGGAGGGGGAAAAATGATGGTGGCATGTGTCTAGCCGCAACGCCAGGAGTACCCAGCGAAAAGCCGACACGCCTGCGGGAGCACCCACGTCGTTACGGACAGGGAGCGGACCTCCCTTTAACAGTGCCGTACCACCGGGCTTTAATTTCGATTAATATCGATAACCGTCCTAGTATCGGGGACGATGGCGACCGTGGCGTTGGCGTTGGTGGCCGCGGTATCCTGTGTATCGCCGTAGCGAACACGTTTTTCCTTTTATTTTCCTGTAGTGTATTGTCTTTCATTGCGTTTTCGTCCCACTCCCCGCAGCGGCTCCGTCAGCCGGGCGTGTCCTTGTGACCGGATCGTTGTACTAATTATTAGATAGTCTCGGATGTTGCCTTTATTATTATAGTAAAGTCACGTATTTAATTAAATTAAATATTATTATTGGTTCGTCTTTGTCGTTGCTTACCTTGGTCGCCACTTTGTTTTACCTTTGCCACAAAGAAGGTAATCCGGGTCCTCTATTGTCCCGTCCAGCTGGCCTTTATGCGTCGAAGGGCTGTAGTTGGCTTCCTTCCTGTCTGTCGCTGTCGTGATTGGCCGCTTGATTTCCCGAGTCGAGTCGTCTCGTTGTCGCCTTTTATTAACGCGCTGTTGCTTATATTTACGATTGGAGGCAGTCTCACACAATAAAGTCGAAAGGCAAGTTAACATGATAATATAAAATTTATTAAAAAATCCCAAAACGTTAACAAATAGTTAAAAATAATTATTAATGGCCTTTCATTCACTCAACAATCCATTCACACGCGTTCCGACCCTCTAACTCGCTCTATTACATTTATTCGCGATCTCTATGTCGCGTCGTGTCGCACATCTCGATACGTCACGATGTCCAAGATGGCCGTCGCCTTTGTTCTTGGATGCCGCGCTTGCTTATGTCGCTTATTTCACGGCTTTTGCGGGTATCTCCTCGCTGTACTCGCGTTGTAACGACGCGGGGCGTTTACGGGTAACGTTACGTTAACGAATTTAATCGATTTACGGCACTTTTCCGCCGTTTTCCCGTATTTTCCGAATTTCTCGGAATCTCGCTTTAATTCGCGGTTTTCTCGCGTAAATCTGCGCTCGCGATGTTTAATGCACGTCAACACACTTTACCGATCCGTTATTTTACGGTTTTTTAGTGGTATTCGCGGTTGCGTAATAATATGAGCCGCACCTCGTGTCGCACGTCCGACACGTTCGCTCGCCTGGTAACGACTGATTTGCAAGATGGCTGTCTTGCCGACCAAGATGTCGAGGAAGAAATGGTCTGTACCTTTTTCCGCGGTGCGCTCGGTATCCCCGAATCTGGTCTTTATCTGGTAATACTTTCACACTGGCCTTACAAAGTTTAAAATGTTATAAATAATTAGGAGATGACCTCCTTGACAAAAAATAATTATGGACGTTCGCTTTTATAAACAATTAGCGCGAATAAATAAACTTTTGGGTTGAATAATTTCGGTAACCAATCAGGTATCAGGAAATAATTCCTATGTTGCTAAATAATTCTAAAATAATTCAAGATAACTCTAAATAATATGTTTTTCGCTAAATAATTAATCTTTCATACCGAAATAATTCAAACAATAGTCCATTTGCAAAATCTTGAGATGCGAGTGTGAATTCACCTTTCATAATTACTGTACTGTGTGGATAATGTTTAATACTTGTAAATAATTCTAAATTGTTATAAATAATTCGGATTATGTCCGAAATGGCTGGTTGTGCCTCAAATAATTCAGATAATGATAATAACCACTTCGCATGTCAAGTTTTAGGTCCTAGGTGGATGCTTTACTGTGCACCTTTGTTTTATCGTGCTTTAACTGGAACTTTCTCTTAGAAATAATTTGATTAATGGCTTTGGCTCTAAATAATTGCGTTATACGTTAGATAATTTGGAAACCTTGTTGGATAAATCCTGAAGTTAGTTTTTTAATGAATTTAGTGACTAATAATTCTGACATTCTGTCTTTGTCTCTCTAGTGTAATAATTCTATCCTTTTCTTCTACGTTGCTTAACATGTTCCAATTAATTCAAGATAGTGGAAATAATTCTAAAACTGATAAAATAATTCGGCTTACTCGCCGTTGTGTCAAAATAATTAAAATTAAGTGTTTAACAAACCTTTATGGTAAGTAATCGCTCTTCGGCGGCTTCTCACGTTTTTCTTTTCAGGGTCTCCAGATCTATCTCAGTGTCTTTTATATTGGTAGATTATTGGTAAGTATTTTTGTAATCTTTATTTATCTTTATTATAACATGGTTTGCAATTAAATTTCTTTATCTCTTTTCAGGTTATCACACTGGATCTAACTGGTTCGCCTTAGGTAAGTATTTCTACTCAGGATATTTAGGTAGGTTTGTGACCGGATAATTGTAATTAATTTTAAAAAATCCTACGGGTTGCCTTTAATTTAATAATTATTAATTAAAATCACTCAAGGTGACTTACATGGTCGCCACTCTGTTTATCCGAGTTAACAGAGAAGGATAGAGCCTGCTTTAGTGATCCTCGTCCAGCCTGTTGCTATGCAGTAAAAGGGGTTGGATCTCGTCCTTCCTTCCTTCCTTCGCTCGCGGTTGGCTCTCCGCTTGGCTCAAGTTCGTCGAAATTACGACGTCGTGCGTAGCGCGTAATTATTTATTTAATTTAAGTGAGAGTGGAATTAATTAATGGCCACGTGTTCAACAAAGATAGAATTTATTGAATAAAATGAACAAATAATTATAACGGGCCTTACACACACTAATCTCACTCACACGCGCACATTCACGCAATTCGAGACTATTAAATTATCTCGCTTTAATTAATGGTCACGCGATATGTCGCGTCGTGTCGCACCTATGGTATGATGCAACTGGTTGCTATGCGGACCTCGCGGTACTTTCTAACGTCGCGATTTCCGTAATTTACGCATGTACTTGCGTCTTCGCTTTATGCGGAACGAATCTTTTAAAGATTATTCGAGAAACCGGCGTGAATCGCGTCTTACGATGTTGCGCAATATTAATCTCACTGAAACTCGGTTTTAACTCTTAATTCGCCTTTTCGCGAATAAATTAGCCTTTGCACGGCTATAATTAGTAAACGCGCGTTGTTCGTCACGACTTCCGTCGCTTTTTATCGCGAAACTACGCGTTTCTTTGTGCGAGTCGCGAGCGGTCTTCCGCACGTCCGTTCTACTCGGCTTGGTAACTGCGACTGACTGGCAAGATGGCTGTCCTACCAGCCAAGATGTCCAAGAAGAAACGGTGCGTTCCGTTTCCCCTGGTGTGTACTATTTTCCCGGATCTAGTAAGTATCCGGTAACTCATTCATTCTGCCCTTAGAAGGTTACAAATAATTTAAATAATTCGGAATTAACTCCCTGAACATAAAATATAAGTGGACTTTTGCTTTTACATAAATATTTAAGCTAATAATTAATTATTTAAGTGAGATGATTTCGGCAACTAATCAAATAATTCCAATACTAGTAAAATCGTTAAAATTGCTTTGAATAATTCGCATTGACTCTAAATAATTGTAAATAATTCAGTTTTTGTTAAATAAATTATGTTATCGCCGAAATAATTCAGATTAATTAAATAATTATCGAAATCTTAACATGCGAGTATGTACGCACCTTAAATAATTCGTAGGCCTTGTGAATAGTGCCTAAGTGCTTCTAAATAATTTCAAAAGTTTATAATTAATTTAAGTCTGGTTTTGTATTATATCCAGGATGAACCCTGGAACTCGAGATCTGCGAGTAGGTCGTCCCTCATTGGTGACTTCCTTCAGTTCTCAGTCTGGATTGGCCCTTCGGTCGAGACGTCTGCTTGGCTGAATGCCGCTTTGTGTGATGCACAGCGATGTACGTATTTATTGGTATGATGGAAGTGTTCGCAAAATAATACGAAAAGGCACTTTTGGTGTAACGAGTATTAAAATATTTATTTAGAATAACACCAATAAATAATAATAAAGGCCCTCATTCACACTACGCACTCACTCACACTAAATTCACACTCTTCTACGATCTCGCCTTTGTTACGTGATCTCTTTCTATCACGCGTTGTCGCGTCGCGTCGCACTCACGACTAATGGCGGTTGCTCAAAATGGCCGCTCGAAAGGTGGCGTGATATTGCATCATCTTGTGCAACAACGTGCTTTTGTGACCGGAATAGTAGCTGAATTAATTTAAATCCGTGTATTTCAATTAATTAAATAATTATTTATTTCTTTGGTCGCCACTCTGTTTCACCTTGACCCACAGAGAAGGATGTCCGTTGCGATTCGGCCGGATATGCTGTCCTTCTTGGAATAGCTCGTCCCCTATTGGCTGCTTTCCGTTGGATCTTGAACCCCAATTGGCCGGTTGTGTGATAAATGCAGGAAATCCTTTGTCTTCCCGTTGATCCGCGTCGGTGGAATTATTTGTACAAGGAGTGGTTAACGTCGTGATAAATTAACACGAAAGGCACTTTTATGTCAACGAAATAAATAATTTATTCAAACTAAAACTCAATATTAATTATAGGCCCTCACTCACATGCGTTGAATTCTCGAAGGAATTCAGTATTCACACTTCTCCGCAACTGTCTCTTTCTATCACGCGACGTAATGGCGGCTTTCAAGATGGCCGTTAACAAAGGATCGCGTGGTATTGCATCACGCCTGGCAACAGCGTGAAAGGAGGATAATTCCTCGCTTAATTCGCGTTTACGTAACGCGTGGTACTTACGGTAATCGCGCCGAGCACGTTTTGTACCGTATTTCGACGAATTTACGTCGATTTCCGCGTTTCGCGGTGTTCACGGAACTACGCCCGTATTTCGCGTTTCCGCGTATAAATTCGCGTCTCGCGACATTTAACTCGCTTCGGCGTACGATAAGGTATGCGAGGATACCGGGTTTTTACCGTATTTCCGCCGATTTCACACTCTATTGTGAGTCGCGTTGGTTAACACGTCCGTCTCTTATGGCGGTCCGTTCACGACTGACTTCCAAGATGGCTGGCTTACCATCCAAGATGTCGAAGAAGACGGGGTCTGTACATTTTTCCCCAGTCGGTTCGGGTGTCCCGAATCTAGTCTCTCTCTGGTTATTCATTCATACTGGCCTTACAACGTTAAAAATAGGCTAATTAATTAGGAAATAATTCCCTTAACATGAAATAATTATGGACTTTCGCGTTTAAACATTTTACACGCGAATAAATAAACTTTTGTATTAAATTATTCCGGCAACCAATCATATGTCTAGAAATAATTCCAATACTGCTAAATAATTCCAAAATAATTCCGTATGCTTATAAATAATTAGTTTTTCGATAAATAATTAACCTTTAGTACCGAAATAATTTAAACAATGGCCCATTTGCAAAATCTTGTCATGCGAGTGTGGACTCACCCTTAATAATTAGTGGGTGTTGTGAATAGTGTTTTACACTACCAAATAATTCGAAATAATTGTAAATAATTGTAAACAATTCGGATTAAGTCCGAAACGGCTGGATTAGCCTGAAATAATTCTAAATATGTAATATTAAGTCTCGCATGGTAAGTTAAAGGTCCTTCTGAGTAAGTATTAATTATTATATAGTATTATGTGGTTTAGTTGGAACATTCCTTTCGAGGATTATTTAAATAATTGCTTCTATCTCTTAATAATTTAGTAAATGTATGGAATAATTAATTTAATGGTTTATCAACCAAGTTTTTGTCTTTGTGTGAATTTAATGTTCTGTCTTTGTCTGACTCACGCAATAATTATGCGTTCTCTTGTTAACTAAGTAGAAGTGTTCCAACTAGTTCAGAATTGATAAAATAATTTGAAAACAAGCAAAATAATTCGGCTGACTCGCCGTCATGTCCAAATAATTGAACTTAGGTGTTTAACAAATCTTTATGATGTGTAATCGCTCTTTGGCGTCTAATAATTATGTTTTTTGTTTCAGGGTCTCCAGATTAATCTCAGCGTATCTAGTTTAGGTAAGTATCATTGTAATCTTTGTTTTAGCATGTTCATTAATTAATTATATTTATTTGTTTTCGGGTTATCACGCTGGATTAGTTTGGTTTGCCTGTCGGCTGCTGCGTTTTGCAGGATATTTAGGTAGGTTGATATGTGTTCAAATAATTATGGAACGTAAGTATCTTTATTAAAATAATTGAATAAATGCGTAATAAGCGTTTCAGTCTTATAGACTGCATAAAATAATTATATGTGAAAGACCTATTGGTCTGGTAAGTAATAACGTATAAAATATTAAATAAAATATATCAAAATCAACGATATTTCGTTTTTTCTTTATCACCGCACCTTGCGTAAGACGTGACCTTTTACATAATATCTAATAATAAAATAATAGGAAAATAATAACTTTTAATACAGTGAATATAATAATTAATTGTTCATTTTCGCTTTTGGCTGCGGTTTGTTGTCTGCCTCAGGTGTTGATCCTGGAATCATGGTCTCGCCTGGTTGTTTGGTCGGTGCTTCCTGTGTAACGTCAGGAATCATTTTTCTCGCGGCTGCAGTTATCAACTGGTTCGGTGCCACGTTCTCCATATCCTTCTGTAATTAATTTTGTCCGTTTTGAATTATTTACTGGATTGCGGAAAATTGCTATCGGTCGCACTTTGAGGTTACGTGCCTCGTTAAATCCGCGTTTATTCTACGCGTCGGCTCAACGGGAACCGTGCCGTGCACGTTTAATGCCGATATACGACGAATTATCGCCGAATTCCGCACTTCGGCGGACACAAAGGGGTTATTGCCCTCTTTCGCGTTTTCACACGCAATTTCGCGATACGCGCTATTGACTTTACGTTAGGCTACGCTACGGTATTACTAGATACCTGTTTTGTAACGATATTCGCCCTGAAACGCAATTTACGAGCCGCGTGGTTCGAGACGTCCTTCCCGCTTGGATGTCTAACAACGACTACTCTCCAACATGGCTGTCCTCAGTGCCACGATGTCGAGAAGAAAGGGTCGGTTCTTTTTCCCGAGGTCGTTTCGGTATTCCCGATTCTAGTCCCTTTCTGATTATATCATTCATACGGCCTTTTGCGCTTAATAATACGCTAAATAATTAGGAGTTGGTCTCCTTGACAGTAAATAATAATGGACTTGCCGCTCTAATACATATTTCCGCGGTCAATTAAATTTTGTGATTGGACAAATTCGGCAATGGTCTGTCATTGGTCAGTTAGTTTCTGGTTCTTGAAATAATTGTAAAACACATTGAAATAATTTGAAATGACTCTAAATAATTAATCCTTTATTCCTTAATGGTTTCTGTTGCTGAATTTATTCAATGTCAATAGTTAATCGATAAATGTTAATATGCGAGTCTATATATATATATATATATATATGTCTTTGTCCGAGACACTTCGTATGTTACGAAATAATTCTGATTACTTTAGAAATGGCTAGTTATGCCTTGGATTAGTTTGAAATAATTACTGGAATTTAAATTTATGTCTTGAGTTGCAAAATATCTCGCATATTAAAATCTTGTCCTTTATGATACCTTAATGCGTTTTAACGCTATATAACCTATTTGGAACAAACTTTACTTTATCTCATACTAATAATTAATATGGACTCTCTGTATCGAGAATGTACTGAAATAATTGTTTATATTGCCTCTTGGCTAAGTTTAATAATTTTGTTAGCTCTATCTTTGTCTTACCCATGTGCTTTGTTCCAAATATTTTACTTGCTTGAAATAATTATATATCATGCAAAATAATTAGGTTGGCTAAACCTTGTAATAAAATAAATGTTTTTAACTTACTGATATCGAATATTTGCTAATTAATAGCACTTTACCTCTTAGGTCTTAATTTAATTATACTTTATTTTTCAGGGTCACCCATCATTCTCAGCGATATTTATTTCGGTAAGTATTTTACTCTTTCTTTTTGCATTAATTCTGTTTCATTTATATATTTTATTTTAATTATTTCTTTCTTTCAGGATGCTGCGCTGGAATGGTTTGGCTCGCCTTGCTGCTCCGAGGATTAGGTAGGTTGAGTATTTTATGTATTTGTGTTTTTTCCTCTTTACTTTTTCTAATAAACCAATTCTTTTTATTAATAAACATATAAAATTAAAATGTTAAATATTCTTTTGAAATTAATTATTGTGTAACCTTTACGTTTAGATAAATATAAAATAATTGTTACTTTAGGTAATCTGTACGCCTCGGATAGGACTTGACCTTTTACAAAGCTATAATGGTATAAATGACTGAATATAATAATAAACTAATAAGATGCTGGCCTCGTCGTCCTACTCCTTCCAATCTGTGTGTGGCATCTCCGGCTGCTTCGCTTCGTCCGGAAACTGCTTTCTTTCCGCCACAGTCATTCTTGGCGTGATGTTCTGTGAAGTTTTTAGCTCGTTATATATATGTGTGGAGAAAAATGCACTCGGTTGCAAGGGATGGTTCGCCTTTGGTAACTTTGTTTTGCAGGATTTTTAGGTAGGTTGAAATATCTTATTTAATTAATTATAAACGTATAAAACTTTATTATATATGATGTGTCTTGGAAAATATATATCTCTTTCGTGCAACTTTAAATAATCAATAAAATAATTGTTAGAACATAAATAATGTCGCATCTTGTGTACGTCACCTTTTGACAAAATAGTTGTGATATATAAAAACTAATAATTAAATAAGTATGTTCTGCGACTCTAAATATTTTATATTGGCTGCGTGGCTATTTTCTCCACGTCTGTCTGCTGTTCTCCAGCTGTGTTGTCGGTCTCCATGGTGGTTTGTCTGGGATGTTCCTCAGTTGGCTCGGTACATCGTATGCTTTGAGCTTGGTCCATGGGTGATGTTTGTGCATCCATCTATAATTAATTTCGCCTTTGTAATAATTAATTGGCGGTTTAGGAAAATTAGCGGACGGTCGCACGCTGTGATACCGGGTTTTTACCGAATTTATCCCGATTACGCAGTTTACGGTGAGCCGCGTGGTTTAGCACGTCCGTTCAGTATGGCGGTCCGTTCACGACTCATTTCCAAGATGGCTGGCTTGCCTGCCAAGATGTCGAAGAAGACGGGGTCTGTACATTTTTCCCCAGTCGGTTCGGGTATCCCGAATCTAGTATATCTCTAGTTACTCATTCAAACTGGCCGTACAAGGTTAATAATATGTTAAATAATTAGGAAATACCTTCCTGAACAAGTAATAATTATGGACTTTCGCTTTTATACATTGTTGATGCGAATAAACAAACTTTTGTGTAAAATAATTCCGGCAACCAATCAGATGCCTAGAAATAATTTCTATGCTGCTAGGTAATTCTTAAATAATTCAAGATGCTCATAAATAATTAGTTTTTCCATAAATAATTAATTTTTTTATGCCGAAATTGTTTAAACAATAGTCCATTTGCAAAATCTTGGAATGCGAGTATGAATTCACCCTCAATAATTAGTGGGTGTTGTGAATAGTGTTTTACACTACCAAATAACTTTAAATAATTGTGAATAATTGTAAATAATTCGGATTAAGTCCGAAATGACTGAATTAGCCTGAAATAATGTCAAGTATGTAATATTAAACCTCGCATGTCAAGTTTAAGGTCCTTATGGGTAAGTATATGCATTTTTATGCCACTTTGATTTAATTGGAATAGTTTATTGGAATTTGTTTAAATAATTAGTTTGGACGCTGAATAATTCTTTCTGACTGTAAATAATTGTATGATGCTACTGAATAATTAATTAAATGGTTTTCTACCAAAGTTTTGACTTTCTTTAATTTGAAGGTTGTGTCCTTGTCTAGCTTACGCAATAATTATGCGTTCTCTTTCTAACTAAGTAGAAGTGTTCCAATTAACTCAGAATCGTTAAAATAATTACAGAAT
The DNA here is from genome assembly GCF_001594075.2 of Trachymyrmex cornetzi. Lineage (NCBI taxonomy): Eukaryota > Metazoa > Arthropoda > Insecta > Hymenoptera > Formicidae > Trachymyrmex > Trachymyrmex cornetzi. The sequence continues at coordinate 142,339 of NW_017299190.1, forward strand.
GAGTAAAATAATTCGGCCAACATGCCGTTGTGTCAAAATAATTAAAATCATTGGTTTAACAAACCTTTATAGCAAATAATCGCTCTTCGGCGGCTTTTAATAATGTTTTTCTTTTCAGGGTCTCCAGATCTATCTCAGTGTCTTTGCATTGGTAGGTATAGGTAAGTATTTTTATATTCTTTATTCATCTTTCTTTATAATTAATTTCTATGTTTATTTTTAGGTTATCACAGTGGATACAACTAGTTCGCCTTGGGTAAGTATTTCTATTCAGGATATTTAGGTGGGTTGATCTTTGTCAAATAATTATAACACGTAGGAATCTTTATTAAAATAATTAAATCTATGAATAATAATTGCTCCAATGGCTTGAACTTCACGAAATAATAAAAATTATTGACCTACTGGTCTGGTAAGTGATTAAATCATAAAATATATAACATCACCGATATTTCTTTTTAATTATCGCATCTTGCGTTCGGCGTGACCTTTTAATATAAAATAATCATAAAACGATATCTTTTCGTAAATAAAATAATAAATTGGTTCATTAATCCCGCTTTTGTGCACTCTATAGGCTGCGGGTTGTTAGCTGCATCAGGTGTTGCTCCTGGAATGGTGGTCTCGCCCGGGTGTTTGTCCGGTGTATCCTGTATGTCATCTGGAATTAGTTTCCTTGCTGCCAAAGTGACAAACTGGTTTGGTGCCACGTTCTCCGTATCCTTCTGTAATTAATTTAGTCCGTTTTGAATTATTTGCTGGACTGCGGAAAATTGCTATCGGTCGCAGGTTGAGGTATGCGTTTTGTTTTTTATTAATCTTTTAACTCTTTCTTTTTCCTTTATAAACTTTTCAACTTAAATAATTTTATTAGACATAAACTTCCGTTCTTTCTTAAAACGTATAACATAATTATTGCTTTTTCTTTATGAGCTTTTAAAACATTAAATAAATCTTTTTCTTACAGCCTTTTATAGGATGAGACCTTTTACAAAATGATAATCGTAATAAACTGGTAATAAAATATAATGTAGTAAAAATTATGTTAATAATTAGTCACGGGGTGGTTCTCATCAGCTGCTTATTCTCCGTGTCTAGTCCCGTTGTCGGTTGCTGTTCCGCTTCCATGGGAAATTGTTTCCTCTCTGCCGGTGTCATAGTAGCCGTTTTCTGTAAATGTTGCGGGTTTCTCTAATTAATGGCGTGAAGCAGGAAAAATGCACACGGTTGCACAGGAACGTAAAATGATCCAGGGTTTCTATTTTATGCACCACATTGTGCAGATAATGTATATCGTTATGAATTGTCTTGCAATGGATTTTCCAATTCATGAGTCTATACAGAAGTCCTAGCTCCATCAATTTCGTTTTCATAATGCACGGCTCGTTTTCAAAGACGCGGTAACGTCGAAGAGCTTCCGACATGGAACCGTCGGTTCTAAGAGCGTCCAGCGTTAGTACCTCTTCCATGCGTAGAGACTGCTGATCTCTCACATACTCTTCATAATAGGCTTTTATGTTGGTAACGTACTGTCGCGTTTCTTCTCCTTTTTTGTACTCCTATTTAGTGTCAATCCGATATCCACGACATATCAAATACGCCGCTACAAACCCGAAATCACACGACCTAGCCATCTTTGCAGCCGTGTTATAGGCGTGTGCGAAAGTTATCACGTTGTCAAAGAATGATGGCGATGCATTTTTCGTAAAGTATCCATAATCCGCCAGGAAACCTGTTCTATACCGCTCCGTTTTTCCCCCGAGATTAATACATTCGGAGTACAAAGCATTGAGGGAATCATCTCTTTGACCGCTCAATTTGACCACGATCGGATCGTCCTCAAAGGACAAAGTGTCGGCGCGATGTAATTGTATTACGTCTACGTGGTCGTGGTCCACCTCGACGATCTCATGCAGAAGAGAATCCGCCACATTTTTCTCTAATTTCATTTCGTGCTGCGCAACGTAAAATCGAACACAAAGGGCGAAATTCCCCCGGAGTACCGGCGCACCAATGGTGCGTGGACCCCCGTGGGGGGGGGGGGGGGGGGGCCATTTGCCCCCCTTGGTACTTCTGGAGACCTGTCCTAATACGGGTCTCCGCTGGGGTACCGGACCCGAATATCGGCCGTTCCGGCTTACTGAAGTACCCTAAGCGCGGACCACGGAGAGGGACCTAAATTTCAAACGACCGTCACTCCTAAACTATTGACGTTGGGACAAAAGTGTATAGGACCTTTCTTGTTCCCCTTAAAAAGACGAATCCAACGATGTGCTGAATTTTGAGTTTACTCAAATTTGAAATTTTTTTAACAAACTTTTGAACTAAAGGTGTTAGACCAAAAGTGTATAAGACCTTTTATGTTCCCCTTGGAGAGACCAAGTCAAAAACCCCCGAAATTATCCAAAATCCCGAAAATTTCCCAAAACCCCCATTTTTATATAAACGTCCATAGTCTCGAGAGAGACTGATTAATTTGATTTGATACAATCATAATATATTTGAATTTATCTATAATGTGTTTATGAAATGCCGAAACGATCCTAGCTGGGTATGGAATGTTGTAATGAATCCGAGGATGGATTTGCTATTTGTAAACACTATACACTATATACTATTCAAATATTTGTAATTCAGAAACTAGACATAGAAATGTTCTGTGCTATTGCGAAATATCTAGTACGTGCCGATCACGTTATTTGTGATTTACTCTAACAATGATTTGATTTTAGTTAGGTTGCGCAATTTATTTTATTGCGGGGGTTGCGAGGTTCATATTGGCGCGCTCAGTCGTCGCGTACCGCAGCCCGTTGCGGCAGAACTTGCATTTGTTCTCTACGCGTTTTTCGTTATAGGTTTCTGCCTTGCCTAGATTCTTTCACTTGTCGCGCGCGCGACTTCCTTTTGTTTGTTTAAAGCTTCCTTCTGATTATGCTTATTCCGATGTTAATTTTGATGATATCTGCCGTGTGCTGATGTCTTTTGTGACTCGTGGTGCGCTTTAGGTTGCGCTATGGTACATTGCATTGGAGATACGCGTTTTTATTCATTTTTCTCGTTATACAATAGTTTTTAGTGGTGATTGTGTCGAAGTCAGCTGTTATGTTAGGAATTTCCTACCAGGTGGTGATAATGTTTATGCACGCGAGTGCGTTCCTTTTGCTATTTTTATTATTTAATGTTCGGCGCAGGCGCAGTATGCGCGGAGTTAGATCTCGATAGCTTCAACGGCATGTACTATAGTTTGGCACGACCATAGTCGGCACGCGCTATACCTACGCTCCGTATTCCGAGCTCGCGCCTGGTAAAAGGATGGGGCGCTATAGTGCACGCGCATCGGACGTTACAATAACAATTAAAATTTCTGATTATGCAAATTATTTTTTTTCCTCTTTTGTTTTATCATCACTTTTTATTAGGTATTCGATGGAAGATTTGTATTTGTCATTCCACTTAGAGGTATAATATTCTTTTTCTAGGTCTATAAAAACCTGATTATTTTAATGAGATGATAATTTATATTTAAATATAGTAATAAGAATATCTCCGATGTTTATACACACACACACATATATAATTATTATGTAACAAAAAATTTGCTGTAGACAATGCAATAGTCTATAATCTATAATAAAATTACGAAAGCTGATAAAAGTAAACATATCTGTATTTTTCTTGAAATATCTTTATTCAAATATAATATAAATTTTAATATATTTCATGTTATACATTGCAATACATACAGCCAGCTATGCTAGTATGCAGCTTATATCTTCAAAAGTACAGATTAAATTAAAAAGAACACAAGTATTTCCATCAATGTTTTGTTATTGTAACTGGCGACTATGTGGTGATGTATTTTATACCTGAAATTTGTACACGTGTAGAATTCCATACCTGGAAATCCGAAGAGAAACACATTTTTTGATAAAATAATGTAAAACCTAACATAAAAATATAAGTTGATTAAATCACATTTCTTGTGAAACTTGAGAAGAATTGGACAGAAATTTGTAATCAGATGTCTAGCGCATTTCATAAATTTCTGGCTCGTTCTTCTTAAATTTTACAAAAAATTTGATTCTCTATTTTGTCAAAACATCACGTTTTATTTCGACAATGTAAAAAACTATTCTCACAATTATATTGACACAAAAACTTGCATTCGTAAATGTTAGTAATTAAAATTGTACTAAATGTGTTCCTTCAATTTCCTACTATATACCACTGTAAGAACCCTGTATTTTTAAATTTCTAAACCTGTAATATTGTTACGTTAGCAGAAAAAAGTGCACGAATTTTTCATTCAAACCACGTATATTGTTTATGCTAAGCAGATATTGAATGAATCACACACATACTGCAAAAAAAGAACGTGCATAATTTTCAAGGTAAGCAAAACTTGATCGTATTAAATTTATACATTGACCCAATAGATTACAGAAAACAATTATGAAATTATATCTCTGAGCGGAATGACAAGTACAAACCTTATATTGAATATCTAATTTAAATATTAATGGAATGTCAGGATAACGGAGAAGGAAAGAAAGAAATATTTTAATTTACAACGCAGTTTGCTGCACAAACAGTACCGTATTAACTCATCACAACAATAAATTGATATTTATTCTTTTTAATGTAAACTTTTATGTATCGCAATATATTAATTTGGAAATGTTTAATACCAATGTTACGTTTGAGATATGTATTTAACAACAATTTTTATTTGGATATGTATTACCTACTACTGCAAATTAATGGTATTAAAAAGGTATGTTTTTTCATTTTACAATATAAGAAATGTTCAAACGACTCCTTTTTTCTCAATCAAAGAAACATTTAAGAAAAACTCAAAGATTTTAATTTATGTTCATTGACAATATATTTAGAAAGTATGTTATTATTTATAATACATATTTATTAGAACAAAGTTTGACTCGTATTAAAAATGATCGTTTAAACATAAATGATACATAATTAAATGTACACGTACTTAAAATTTGTAAATATCCACATCAATATGATACACAAACAACTTCAACAATATCATATATATATACGTATATGTGCATATATGTTGTATATATATATATAGTTTATCATATACAATAATATATATGGGAATAAATTCGTCTATGATTAAGTGAAATAAGAGAAAGTAGAATACAGACCTTTATAAAAAATAATATTAATGTATAATTATATTCATAAGATAAGATGAAAAACTTAAACTATAAGTAACTTTAATATACATATGTAAACTTATAAACAGTTTAAATAAGTTTAATTAACGAAATTAAAATATCATTTCACCGCGATGTGAATACACAACAGATAAGAAATAAATATTAAGTGGATTTTTATCAAGAGCTTGGATTTTTAATGCTGAAGCAATTCCGTGCGAATTTATGTATACCACAAATCGAGGGAGTAATTACTTAATGTAATCGTGGGACAATATCTCCGAAGTCATTATAAAATTTATAGAAATTCTCATGTATAATCCGATAATTACATATGCAATTATGAGAAATTATTGTGTAACATTAAATAAAATCGTTTATTTTACCAAATGATTTCATATGTAGTGAAGAAAATTATTTGTAATCAGATGAAATCAAATGAAATCATGTAATTTGTGGGACAATATTTCAGCTAGCGGTTACTTCCTCGCCACAAATCTAATCCTTCAAACTGCGTGCCGAATTTATTTTATTTTCGGACTTGAAACACAATCCTAATACAACTAGAGTAGTAATAATGTTTATATAGAAGCATTTTTATAATTTTTATAATCTTTAAATAACTTAAAATCTGTAAATAATTTTATTGCAAAATATATTACCTCGGCTGTGGATCGAACCAAGATCTCATTCCGTGCGAGAAAAGTTTAATTAATTTCTGTTAACTAATTTCAAAATAATGTTGAATATTATTTAGAATCAATGTTTGCCTTTCGATTTAAAAAAATGTGTCTTTCAGGATTTAGAAAGTTACTTTATTAAAAATAACTTGTCATATTATCCGTTATTGATTTTAAAAAGTAACTTTTCGTTACTCAAAAAGTACTCTCTAAAGCTTTAAAATGAACTGTTACTCTGAAGAGTGAAATCTCACTCCTAATGATTGAAAATTAAGTCACTCTTTTCCAAGACTAGCTCAACTTTCATTCTTTAGAGTGAGATTCTACTCCAAATAATTTGTAACAGTTGACACTTGTAATGAATTGTTATAACTTCCGTTTTACTTTCTTACTGAATTTTGATGATCCTTTTTTTAAAATGGCATCCAATTGTCTTGGTTACTAACTGACCAATTTAACATGAGTTATATAATGGTACACCTATTATATAACCTATATTAAATTGGTCAGTTAGTAACCAAAATAATTCTACAATAAGCCATTACCTAAGCTTAAGCCTTAAGCCGCCAGAAAGTGACTAATCATTATTCTTCTTACATACATTTAATTGTGATGTCAATTTCTTACGACTTAAGGCTTAAAACTTAGGAATAGCTATTGTAGAAAGCTTATAATGGTTATAATAAAGCTGTAGTTAATCAAACATAACACTTTCTTCTTTTAAAACTCACTTATACATGCACGTTCATTACACATGTTTGTACGTGTACCAAGTAATGATAAAAGTAACGATTATATTCGTTACCGTTATCCAAAAGGTAACAGAGTTACTATTAATATTACAAATAAGGAAATGTAAATAATGTCGTTAGTTAATCGTTACTGGAAAAAAATAATTGTAACGATAATGATATAGCAGACAACGCGTTACTTGCCATCCTTGACTTGTTGTATGACATCAGAGAAAATTTATAAGATCATTCTGTGATAAACACGCAACGTAATCGCTAAAGAAATGGGGATAATACAATGGTAACAATACAAGTGGGATTGATACATCTATAAGGGTTCTGAACGATGTACTTATTTAGTAGACAGCGGAATGAACAAGAGATCGCTGATTTTAATTGCGTAAAGTATCTGTATCAAAATATATTGTGTTAAAGCGTCAAATCTATGGAAATTTGGTGTTATTTGAAAATCAGTTTAATTGTGAAATATTACTAAAATTTTTTGCATCTAATAGAATCTTTCTCGTAGTAATTAAGAACAAATAGAAAATTGTAATCGTGTACAAATTTCATCGGCATCAAATATAGTGAAAAGGACATCGGAGAAGAAATTTATAAGAATATTCTCAGATAAACACGCGAAATCGCTAAAAAATAAAAATAACAGTGGTAATAACGGAAAATATCATTCATTTATTTTTAAAGAACACGAGATTGGATACAATATTTGTGTTATTTTTTGTATAGAAAGCAACATACGGTTTGAAGAATTATATAAAGAAATCTTAAATCCAACTAGTAAGAATTTAGTTATTGATTTGATTTCTGACTATAAAATATATATGTATGTTCAAATAAAGTGAGATGGTGAAGATTCCTTTTTGATGTTGGCATTAGCGACAGTGTATAAAAACATTTCGAACATCCAGAATATTGTAAATAATAAGATTTTGTAAGTATATCATTTAATTAATATTTATTATATATTTTCTTATTATAACAAAATTTGATTTATATTCGAATCCGAATTGTACATACAGTATGGACTCAATTAAAAATGATAAAAAATGTGTGTTAATGAGAGTACAACGTGGTTAACAGTAAATGTACAAATAATAGTCTAAAAACTTTTACTGCTTTAATATAAGATGAAGATGACATTGAACATTTCGACTTTTTGGAGTCATCCTCACAAATAATATAATATAATTTTAACATGTTTCTCTTCAATCCAGTAGGATTGAGTCCTAATTGGATCCTAGTTGAGGAAGGATAAGTCATTCACATCAGGTTATCGAATCTGAAGTGATAGGTTTCTCAAGAGATCGAAATATGCATGGAAATTTTTGGTAACAAATTAATCTTAGTAATTAAATAAGTCCACAATGAATTTTAATTTATAAGAAACGTTTCTTATCTGGAGACACAGGATATATGTTGAAAAACAAATTAATTTATATGATACATTAAAAAAAGTTTTTAATTTACGACAAAAGAAAGATAATTAATGTATTTCTAAATCATTTGCAATAAAAGATCCAATAAAAGATGAGTTGCAGAAGTCATCATCCAATCGGCTGAAAATCTAACAGCCAATGAAAGGGCGCATTGCGATAGCAGTCCAGATGACGGGGTAAAATGACACACTCATTACCTACTGATAACTTGTCGTATATTAAACGTATTACTATAGATTATACATTGACCAAAGTGAGTCAAAGAACGTCATAAATTATCTAGTTTATTTGTTTATTAGAAAGATGATACTACAAATTCGGCAACCTGCGAATGATTTATTCTTGCTGGACTGAAAAGAAGTATATCAAAAAATTGCTACATATGTGTGATGAGGATGATTCCAAAAAGACGTTTCTTCGAAACGTGTAATGTCATTACCTTCTTTTAATATTAAAATATTAAAAGTTTGTAGACTATTATTTGCGCAATATTAACCACGCTGTATTCGTTAAAAACTTGTGTTTTTCCTTATCTTCTTCATATTTGACGCATTCAGATGTTACGTAGTTAAATATGTGAATGGTTAAATCGTCGTATATACATTGACATAATATACAAACAAGTGTAAAAATTATTTTGTATACATAAAAGAAATTAATTTATTAATTAATATATAATTAATTTATTTTTGTGTGCAAATGATTGAAATAATATTAACTACAATTTTTTAAGTTTACAAAAAATAATATTAATATAGTATAAAAAATTATAAAGCAATTATACATACAAAAATTCAATTTTGTATGTATAATTGTTTATATAAAGTTTTAATGTTTAATTACGTATGTGTAAAAAATGTTTGCGTACACTTTAAAAAAGCGATACACTAAAAATTTAAGAAAAATTTACCAACTTAAATTACTTGAAATTTGATAAATTTTTTCTAAATTTTATGATTATTCATAACTTTAATTTATTAATTAATGAAGATAAAAATATGAATAAAATTGCAAAATAAAGTTTCAAATGTCTACTTTAAGATTATTTGAATGACAATTAAATGTTCTGACTAACAAATGTTCTGTCATTTTTTTTTAAATGACAAAGTGAGAAAATGCAAAATTGATAATCGAAGATTCGAATTTGCAAGATACAATTCTGACTAGTCAGTGTTACCTTTAAAATGCTTCGTTACCGAATTGGATGCGATAATTTTCCGCTGAGTTATTCCAAATTTAATTAAAAAAGCATTCCTAATTTAGTTTGCCTCTCCATATATTAAACAATAAAAAATTAATACTTTGCAGTTTATCGACAGAACAAAGTATCATCCCATAAAAAAAATATTAGTCTTATATCGACATATATGTATACCTATTAATTATTGCATGTAATTGTTATAGAGATAAAAATATAGGCAAAATTTTGCTTGGCATTGTAAAAACAATTACATTTACATTATTAAATAGCACAATATGAACAACATAATTAAACACAACATATCTTTACGATAAAGGCGGCTTTTATTCATGGCCAATGTACGCCAATATTAGCAAATATTACATATGACATGCAATCTACATGAATGTAGACCAATATTTAGCAACCAATATTTGTGCGTAAAGTCATGCATGTACGTATGTACATTAGCTATGTCTGAAGCCTCCTTAAAAAAATGTGCGGATCAGTTCGTAGTCACAGTTTGTTACAGTCAGATAGTGTAATATGTAGTGTAATACAGACTGTGTATATGTATACGTGAACTGCAAAGTATTAATATATGTATTAACAAATACAAGAGAACAGATAAATTATTTGCCCATTTGCAACTTTTGTTACACATCAGCAGCAGCAATGAACGAGAAAATACTAGCTAAATGGACAAAGTTTATTTGTTTGATGTAACTGATTATCAGGGTTGGCAGACGTTTTTATAATAAACGATTTGATAATGACGATAATGCAATTTTTAGTGACGGTAACGCTAACTAACTAAATGTTGAGATTGTACTAAGATTGGAAAAGTCACTTTGAAAAGTAACTTGTCACCAATACGTGTTTCCTTACTAAAATAAGTAATAAGAACCGAGTAACGCGTACCGTATTAGTAACGCGTTACGTGTTATTCGTTTCTTATTACTTATTTTAGTAAGGAAACATGTATTGGTGACAAGTTATTTTTCAAAGTGACTTTTCCAATTTTAGTACAATCTTAATATTTAGTTAGTTAGCGTTACCATCACTAAAAATTGCAACGTCATTATCAAATTGTTTATTATAAAAAGTAACGGAAAAGTAACGTCTGCCAACTCTGTTGATTATTCAATATTAGAAGTTTGACCGGTCTTTATTAATAAAAGTCGATTGTTGTTTGAACATTGGTTGAATGTGTCAGTGAAATATTGTGAAATTGCACGTAGTCTTGAGATTTCGTATGCGTTACATAATGTCCGATTATTGTTGTAAGACTATGTTTCTGCATATATGTAGACATGTACATAAAAAATAAAATTTATGGGATTGTAATATAGACTGTTTGGAATAGTCATAAAAATTATACAAAGAGAGTTAATTTTGAGAAAATATTGACTCTGAAAATTGATTTTATTTTATTTTATTCGAATTATATTGTAGATTGACGATAAAGTAGATTGACTTTAGTCGATAATCGATGAGTAAAATATATCTTTCTTTAAATGATTTTATTAGATTAATTTAATAATAATCGATTAAAGTTTTACTTTTTTATTTTTTTACAAAGTAAATTTTATTCAGTTAAACAAATAACAAACTTTTAGAACTTTTTAAACAAGCTCAATAAACCTTATAAATTCTAATAAATTTATCATTTAATTATTAAGTATTTGATGTAAAAAATTGAAAATTAAAACAATCCAAAATTTAATAAATTTCTTTGATATTTACATTTTTTAAAAACAACGAAAAAAAAGAGATAAGGGCTAATATCAATTGCATTTATAGGTTTCTTGAAAACGGAGACAGATAACACACACACACAAAACTTATATCAAATAATATTGTCAGTACTTACAAATCGTAGTTTACAATCGCGGATATTGACAATAATAATGACAATGGGCATGAAATTTGCTTCCTTCGTATTTATGCTTACTGTAGTGTTGCTGGAACCAAAACTAAATGTCCATGGACAGTCGATATCCATTCGGAAAATGATACTCAACTTTATATTTCCTAAGGATTCTGATGTAGTTAGAGTAAGGAAGCCAGAAGACATTAAAACAACAATGAATAACGTAACTACATTGGATTTTGTAAGTGCGAGTTTGTTTTTTAATATTTCGTCCCATTAAAAATATACTTGGGAAAATAATAGCGCAATTAGAAGATTAATTGTTTATACAAAACAAAACTTTATTTCTAAAAAAAAATGTTTTATTGCATATATGATTATCAGGGTTGGGTAAGTTAACTTTTTTTTAAACTAAATTAAGTTAAAGTTAACAAGTTAAGTTGAAAATTTAACTTAGTTAAGATACAAGTTAATTTATAATAAAATTAATTGAATTAAAAGTTAAGTTGATAAAAAAAAGTAATTGAAAAATTAAAAGTTGAATTTGTTTTTTTATATTTTTTAAATTCATGAGTTTCGGTCTTACAAATAATGGAAAAGACAAATATATACTTCATTTAGAAAATACTCTATATTTTATTTACATGTTTTCTTTATGTATATTCTTTAGTATATAAGATTCGACTATGAATACTAGCCTGTGATATGACTAAAGCTTCAAACACAATACGAGAAAGTAGCGATAGTAATAAGGAATAATAGATTTCAACCTATCAGAAACTATAGA
>NW_017299190.1:164314-168754 GCF_001594075.2 Trachymyrmex cornetzi
GATTGTGTAATTTGAAATGAGGTGAAAATTACAAAAGTGAGCAAATTCACTAGAATATTTATAATTTCATTGGTCAACACCTAGTAAATTTGCTCACTTGCAATTTTTACCTCATTTTAAATTATCGCTACTGTCGCATATTATGTCTCACACTTAACTTCAAAGAATTAAATAAAAAATTAATAGTTATAAATAAAATGTAACTAAATTAAATTAAAAAGTTAAGAGTCTAAAACTAAGTTAAGTTAAAATTAATTAGCTTTTTAACATTTTAACTTGACTTTTATCTTTTTAACTTAGCACTACCCATCTCTGATGATTATACTTCTATTCCGTATTACAGAATATTTCAAAAAAGATTTTGAGATTAATAATACTCATAAAACTAAATTTGAAAAGTTCAACTAATGTAGATAAAAAATTAATTAGTTAACTTTTATACGAAGTTAATTTTATAACATAAAAATTTTGGTTTTGGAAATGCAAATTAATTGTGTACAATTTAAAATGTTGCCTCTTTTGCATAAGAAACGTCTTTTTGTTAATTTATGTAATAAAAAATGTGTTACGTGTAAAATATTGAATCAGATTATTAAAAAATTTTGAACCATTCTTTAACATTCTATATGTCTACGCAGTTCGGTTTGGTAGAGAAATATGGTTACACCGCTGAGGAACATTACGTTACAACGGAAGATGGTTATCATTTGGTGATACATAGAATAACAGGAAGTCCTCTATTTAAAGGTCAACAGACAGGAAAAGTTGTGTTTCTTCAAACTGGTCTCTTTGGCACATCGGATTGTTGGGTGTTGATAGGTGCTGGCAAAGATCTTGGTAAGTGATTGTCAATACATGGTGTGTTGATTATTACGAGGCATCTCAAAAATAAATTTCTGTACCATAGAAAAATAAAATAAATGATAGACACAATCATTAAACTTTTATTAATTTAAACCTTAAGTTATTTCTCAACGTAGTCACCATTGATATTTAAGCACTCGTTATGTGTGATATCAGTTTTTTGATATCGTATAGTGCTGTAAAAAAAAACGTGCTCTTAGATTGGAATTACGATTTTACTTTAACCTTGACTTCATCATTGCTATCAAGGTTAAAGTAAAATCGTAATTCCAATCTAAGAGCACGTTTTTTTTTACAGCACTGTACGATATATATATATATATAGGTGTACCATTTTAACTTATGCATTTAAACCTCTCGAAAAATATAAAAGATACGGAAAAATATTTCAGACAAAAGTTTTACTACTTCGAAGAGAATATAGTTTCATTGATTTGACCTTGAGTGGCATTATCAAGGTCCGAGCAGTCACATTGAATTTTTTAAACAAAATTTATTTTTCATAATATATTCTCGTAACTTATCTCGAGACCTTTTACTTTTTTTCAAAGCACTAATAAAATATTTTTTTTTATTAAATACTTTTTGAGTTTTAAGTTTGGGAAAGAATAGTCATACACGATCATATATGATCGTATTTGAAATGTGTTAAAGAAGCTTTAATTAAAAAAACGTTAACAAAATGTCTACAAGAAAACAAATAATATACTCATTATAATAAATAAAAAATATTTAATAGAACATTATCAGGATAAATATACTGATAAAAAGGAAAACATCTTTATCAGAAATTATTAATTCTATATAACTATAAATAATTAATTCAATAATATAAGAGGGAATTAATTATATATCATTAACTATCTTATGTTACAGCATTTTTATTAGCTGATAAAGGATATGATGTATGGCTTGGAAATGCCAGAGGAAGTTCTTATTGCAGATCACATGTAAAATTATCTCCACGAAATAAAGAGTTTTGGCAATTTAGGTAAAATTATTTTTATAAGTACTATACTTATCGTTATAAAGAATTTTTTTTTATTAATTTCGACTTTTCGTTATTTTAATTATATTATGATACTGCGATCGCGAGTACTCATACTCACGAGTGTGGCACAACTTCGTCGTGCGTTCGCGATTAATATTCTACAGTTTTCGCAAATAATAACAATTTGATACTCAAAGTAGACAATGCATCAACTGATCTCACCAATTTAAAATGCTCTCAATCTCAACGCCGATAATTGGGCGCGAGAGAGCGTGCCACTTTTACGAAATTTACAAAATTTTTACTCAAAATATAAAGATCTCTATAGAATCGCGAACACTGACGGCGCTGATAACCGATTGTTCAGCCACGGTAATGGTAGAAGAGGGGGCGGTTCGTGACCGGAAATGGAGGATATTTTGAAGAACGAGCAGAACAATATAGCAATAAAGTATGCAAAATTTGTAACAAACTGATAAATATGTTCTCTCAATCGTTAAATATTCCGTACACGTTAACTGAAAAATTAACAAGCATGCGTTATACAAAGCGTTAATAGGGCGTCATAACCCCTCCTACGTTCGAAATACGATTACTTCAACAATTCCTAACCAAATTTAATAAATAATAGCTCAAAAGATGCACATAATAACGTACTTTAATAACGTATGCAACTTTAAACAAACAAATTAAAAATACAGACTTACTACCTTATTCTTTGAAAGCTAAAATAACAATATATGATTTCACTTTTTTGTATTTCTCTGGCTAACAATGTATTTACGTCGTATCTTTTGTAGTTATATCTTAAGAGGAAGAGGACTTCCTGCGCAAAAATTTCATCACGGTGATGTCTTCATTTATTGGAAAAGTACCTATAAAAGTACCTAACCAGGATGCGCACAATTCCCCCACTTCCCCTACTATTCTTTTACGCTTACGTATCGTAAAATAACCACTCTTTTACGCGCTCTATAGACCATTTTGTGTAGATTATAATTTATGATGACGCTACCTCTTAGTGACAAATCAATTCAATTCACAATAATTTCATTAATATTAACAGTAAAAAAACTAAAATTCTCTAACATTAAACAACATAAAGGCATGTAACAGAGTAGTTGCGTATATACCGGAGTTATCCTGTTTGGCTTCTACGATTTCTAGTTAAAAAATCGATTTTTTTCTTAATAAAAAATATGAAAACTTGGAATACTGTGCATAGGTGCATTATGCGTGCGTTTCGATATTTTTATTTCAAAAAATTGATCATAATTGAGTTAAAAAATTTGTAACAAATATTCGATAGAGTTTTGCAGCATAACAAAAGTAATAAAAGAGAAAATAGAATTTCTTTTTATTGTCTAGCTTTCACGAGATGGGAACAAGAGACCTACCGGCTATGATCGATTACGTACTTGATTATACAAAACAAAAAAGTCTGCATTTCGTCGGTATTTCGATGGGAAATACTGTATTATTCGTTCTTTTGTCTATGAAACCCGAATACAATGCAAAGATAAAGTTAGCAGTCTGCCTTGCTCCGGCTGCCTTTTATACTGAAGTATCTCCTTTAGTACAGTATACTATTAATATGATACGCAGTATTAGAAACTTTCAGGTAAGATAATGAAATATTTTAACAGAAATAAAGATTTATTATATATATATAATAATGTGCGTGTGCGTGTGTACATACATATATAAGTATTGCATTAATAATGTATTATCTTAATAAGAAAATAATTTTTATTAGCAGCATTATTTTATTATTATATTTATTATTAATGTAACTAATAAAATTAAATATAAACTGCAATTAATAATAAGTAAATTGATTAAGAGTAAAATTTTTTTTATAAATAAAAGCCATAATAAAAGTTAATAAATTAGCAATAAATTAATACTTAAAAACGGCCTCTATTAAATATTGCGCAATATTAGAAATAAAATTAATATTGAAATCTATTATACATATATTTTATAATATACGTATTTTACCTAAAATTTTTTTATATTGTATTTTTTATTTTTGTTGTGAATATTACAAACTATTATTTAGTATTTAAAGAAGTTTTAATTCATACTAAAATGTACAATGAGATCAGATTACATTGACCGTACCAATTAATTATCTCGTGTGTACCTGTATTATATATTTGTGCATTTTAATAATTGTATATTGATTTCATTATGTTGTCATTTTATCATTAATTGTACATTTTAGTAGTTAATGTACATAGATCAATAAAAAACCGCACTAAATATACAAAAACTTGAATATTTATCTAATTTAAGTCTGGCCCTTATTTCTCTCTCCTTCCAAATAGTTTCCTTCTATATTTACAGCGATTCTGCTGCTTTTGCGTGAAACGATCTTTGGAAATCTTTGTTTTGAATCTTGTTAAGCACCTTTTGCAATTCAATTTGAATGTTTTTAACAATATCAAAACATTGCTTTTTGATCATTTTTGCGGAGACGGTGAAATTGTATGAATGTAGAAGGAAATCACTTTGTAGAGAATAGTTTTGTGTGTGTGTGTGTGTGTGTGTGTGTGTGTGTGTGTGTGTGTGTGTGTGTGTGT
>NW_017299190.1:168814-270132 GCF_001594075.2 Trachymyrmex cornetzi
CGTGCGTGCGTGCGTATTTAAATTAAGTAAATATATTCAAATTTTTATAGGTCTAATACGGTTTCTTTTTGATGCATAATTATTCTAATATTTTTTTTTTGTATTATACATATAATATCTTATATAGTCTTTATTACAATTCTATTCCATTATATTCTTTATATTTACGTTTATATTTGTTTATCAGGAAATTTTAGATTTTAATGAAATATATGAAGTAGGATCCTTAACATCAACGAACATTATGATGGGAAGAACACTGTGTGCAGATAACACAATTACTCAGGCTGTCTGCGTTGCATCAGTGTTTCTGTTCTCTGGAGCTAATCCATCGCAATTAAATACTGTACATTATATATAATTTAGCATAATTTTGCTAGTTATAACACTGTTTTTATATTTTTTAAAGACTAAAATTAGAGAATTATTAAAAATCATACAATAAAGTTTGTAAACTTTAATATACATATATTTTATATATACAACAAATCAAAATCGTTTCTAATAAAGTCATTCATTGCAGACAGCATTTCCGGAAATATTATCGAATTATCCGGCTGGCAGTTCCAGGCAAACATTAGTTCATTATTACCAAAATATGGTTACAAGTGAGTATTCCTTTTCCTTTCAGACATATCACAATATAATCTGTTAAGTCAATTATAAAAAAAGAAATGTGCGTTAATGCATATCTAAAATGTTTTTTAATATTATCAGTTATATTTTTACTGTTTTGTCTTTATTAAATGTACACTGAAAAAACAAATTTTGTATATTCAAGGAAATATTATTTGAAGCAATTTATTAGGAGTTTTCTTAAATACATATTTACTTGAATATAACGAAAACAATTTTTAAAAATTACATTTACTTGATTTGAGTTTATGTTTCTCATATATTGGTATTCCAATATAATAAGTTTTTTTAAGTACATTTCTCACTCTTTTTAATTACGTAATATTTTATTTTATAAGTGAAACTTAGATAAACATAAAATATCAATTCAAGATTTGTCAGTATCTTTTAATTTTAATTCTATATTTATGTAGATAATTAATACTTATTGTTGCAGAGAAATTTCAAGCTTACGACTATGGATATATCGGCAATTACAAGCATTATAAACAGGCTACACCTATAACATATGATGTTAAAAAAATTACTGCGCCCGTAGCTATATTTTACGGCGGTAACGATTTGCTTGCTTTAAAATCGGTAAGATCACATTGTCTTTTATATAACAATATCTTTGATTAAAAAATATAAATCAAAAAAAGAAACAAAATTTTATAATACGATAAAGAAAGCCAAGATCGGTCAAAGTTGCATGTTTCAAATAATACATTATATATTCTTTTAAATCCATTTATTCCGGATATGACTGAAAATTTTATAAAAATTACGCATACTATACATACATATTGTATTTATAGTAAAAATTTTGTTTCTTCAACTTATAGTATTTACACATATATGAAAATAATCTCTAAGAAATAATTATTTTCTCAAATTATTATTACTACTAATTGTATAATCTTCCATATTTTTGTTTCTAGACTATCTTCGAATTGTATAAGCGTCTGCCGAATGTTGTCCTACTGGAGGAACAAAAATCATTTACTCATTTGGATTTTATAATAGCCATCGATGTTAATACTCTAGTGTACAGTCGCGTAATAGAACTATTTCAGGAGTTTGATAATAAGGCATAGACAATCGATAATGAATCAATCTGTATCTAATACTTCTTCATTAAAAAATTATTTTCGTATTATATAAAAAACATCCACTCTTTATTAGAAAAATTCATATTACTGTTGTACCCTTGGGTGAAGGATACAGGTAGGGGATTCGCCGAGGACCCGGACACACAAATAAACTACCCAATACAAAATAACACTTTAATAACTTTAGTAAATTCTTACACTATCACAATTAAAAATTAAGTGTTACAAGATTTAGCCACTTGACATGTACTTTGCAATTTCGCGTCGGCCCGATTTTGGTTATATGATAAGTTCGCGTTCGCGTTGACTTTATGAATCGGTTGACTTATATTTTATATTAGAGCTGTTGGCGTACGGGCGTTGTCTCGGATAACAGCTGATAGTAGACTCTCTTTTGCCAGTATGTCACGGTTAATATACTTGCTCGAACTGCTGACTGGACTTGCACTTCGGTCAGCTGTTCGAGCAGATTTCGGTTGCTCTCATTTTTAAGGTGGTCATTGCTGACACTCTTGCAACCTAATTTTTTAATCTGACGGGCAATAGCTTCCGTCTTTCTGCAACTTGCGAAGAACAGCTTGCGTTATTTCCGTGCTGCTTCCGCAAGATTGTATTTTCGCAATTGAACTAAAGTAGGCAATGAGTATGCTGACTTTTCGGAAGTCAGTGGTATTTAGTTCCATTACGGAATGACCAAGTTTCCTAATTAATTTCTACATTGCTGTTGCTAAGTTGCCTCATTCTTATTATATTATAATGGTTATAGCTGCGGCTATAACATTACATTACTGTCAAAAAAAACTACAAATTGGCCTTTTTTAAAACAAATATAACAAAAAAGTATTACTGCTTATCATGGGAACGCTGTTACTAAAAAAGTTTTCTTTGTCTGGAAATATCAACTAAGAAATGTATAAGTTTTTTATTAAGATAAAATATAGAGATTTTAATGCGCAGGGAGATTAAGTGGTTGGGATAGATATTTAATAAATAGACCGGAATTAGTGAGATAGTACATTTTCAATAGATACGGTAAAGGCTACGAGAGAGGTGAATGGACAATCACAGGAAGACGGAGAGATGATTTTAGATTATGTATTCCCAGATAGACAAGCGTGCGATACCCGCACAAGATACCGCAAAAGGCTACGAGAGAGGTGAATGGACAATCACAGGAAGACGGAGAGATGATTTTAGATTATGTATTGAGGGAAGAGAAAAAATAAGAAAGCTGAACGTAGACGATAGAATGGATTCGCATCATGTCTTACAACGAGAAGTGTTCATCCCAGAAGTGTACACTGAGTTTCTCTGTGACGTTACCGACAATTAATAAAAATTTATGATTATTAACATAAATATTTTACGATGATACATTATTATATTTGTGATTTTTTATTATATAAAAGTTGTATAAATAAGTATGTATACTTTTAATGATATAATATCTTATATATTGCCGAAAAATTACAATTTTAAGCAGTTATCATCTCTATTGATAATCAAACTCGGATGATATCATTAAAATCACAGTTTTAAATAAAAATCGAATATTATTAAGTTTTAAACATATGTACATGTCTACAAAATTAATAAATTACGAAATTAATACCGTATTACTAGTTTATTACTCTTAATTACTTAAATTTTATACGGTAAAACCAAAGTGGTATATGTGCCAATAAAAAAATAAAATTGTATGTCTGATAATATAGATGTCGTTCTTGCAAGAGATGATCTAATATGGTAGGTAAGGACAGACGTATGCGTTCAAATGAGAGATAAAAAAATTTGTAAGAAATAATAATTAAAGAGATCACTATTATCGACATTTTTATATACAATTTAATTGGAGTTCAAAAGATTTATACGATCAAGTCCGGCTGTCACATTCTAAAATTTCCTTAAATATTAAAAAATCTCATTTTATCTCATTTCCGAAAAAAATTGATAAAATCTGAAGAAGTTTAAAGTACTTTTCAGAAGTCTTGTATATAAATAATTTAAAATACACACAAACATGTATTCTGAAAAATATTGTGAGATATGAGAATTTTTTTTACCAGTCGTAGCATCTATAAAAATTAAACTGTATATAGGGTGTTTCTGAAATAACGCCCACTAATCATATAGTGCCTAATAAAAAACTGAATCGTACAATCCTCTACTATTTTGCAATTTTCGCAATATTTTTTTGAGTTGAGCAAAATATCTAAAAGAGTTCTTTAAAAAACATCTTGAAATGTTTCACAGAGAGAGAACATTGAAAAATATCTTAAAATTGTCTTATACATCGATTTTATCGCGTTTATTCAGCAACCTTTAGAAATTAATATCTTGTTAACACAATTGCGAAAATTGCAGAGGACTTTTAGAGGACTTTTTGATTTAGTTTTTTATTAGGAGTAGCATAGTTATTTCAGAAACACCCTGTATACATACCTATTATATAAAAATACGCATGCGTACAGAAATGATGGGGGACATACGTTCCCCTTCTATGGTAGTAACGCATGCGTGAAAAGGTTCCCATCTGGGTTCACCGATACCGACGGCGCCATTTGTTTGGACGCGCTCCAGAACCGTTTCGCGTCGGAGCAGCTCTTCGCTTCGGAGTAAAAGGGTCCGGGGCTATGCTTGGAGGATAGCGCAACAATGAGCTGATTCCTACGATCGGAGTTCTCGAGTATCATGCTACGAGGAGCAATTACAGTTATTTCGCGAACCGATAGCAACGTACGGCCGCCTTGTTTTAACGGCGTTTGAACGAGTCGGATCTCATTCTGTTGAAGAAAAGGCGTTACGGATAGACTAGAATGTCTCTAAGCGCCAGCGCGGAGAATCTGTCGTCCGAGGGACAAGTGAGTGAATCAACGCCCAATTAATGACGCTGAGCTTCCCACGCGTGACTCACGCTTATCGCTGCCACACCTGTTTCTTTATACACAATTTTGTTTCGTCGATCAATCATTTACTATGGTATGAGTTATATTTCGGAGTGGACTCGCAAGGAAATTTACTTTATCTCAGTTTTTATGTTCCGGAGCAAACTTTGTTATATCTTTGTTAAGAACAGTTTAATTCATTCGAGTGAAATAAATATGCTTTTGAATTAATTTTTTCTTAAATCTTCACATTTTCGTAATAAAACGCATATTACTGAGTCTTTCTATATACAATAATTCTATATACAATAATTAATCCATATCAAGCTTAACATTTTTCCATCTTCAACTTTTCGCTATCAAGCTTTGCTTTAACTTCTCTCTTTTATCTACTTTGTAGAATCAAAGAATAAATTTTTTTCATCTTGTCTGTGTAACATATTTTATTGTATAGTTAATGTATCGCAAACATTTGCATGATTTGCAACATTTGTATAATTCTAAAAGATGTATATCTTATATTAGTAACTGTTAAATTGGATGTTTATTCAATATTATTTTGCAAATTTTCCAAAATCACTCTATAACTCAAATGTATTTCACTAACAATTCTATAAACACTTCTTTATGACATGCAAAGTCTGCGACGATTAACTGAAAATGTAGAATCATTTTCTGTAAAAGATTCTGTAAAAGAATATCCCAATATGATGTTTGTAACGTTTTTTAGCAGAATAGCGAGAGATGGAACATGTGTCTGGAACTAGCGCTGGAGGGCGAACGCTTATGCAAAGCTGGGGATTGCAAATCCGGGGTGGCGTTCTTCCAGGCAGCAATCCAAGCTGGTACAGACGATCTGCGAATACTAAGTGCTATCTACAGCCAACTGGGTAACGCGTACTTCTACTTGGGTGACTATGTCAAAGCGATGCAGTATCACAAGTTAGACCTGACTCTCGCCAGGAATATGGGCGACAAACTGGGCGAAGCAAAATCTAGTGGGAATCTGGGAAACACACTGAAAGTTATTGGAAAGTTTGACGAAGCCATGATATGCTGCAAGAGGCATCTGGAAATATCTAGAGAGATTGGGGATAAGGTACTCATATTTCAATAAGAGAAAAATTACTGATACTGACATACCGCTTTTCTATTTCTTAAAGGATGTATTACAAATATTTTTTAAATTATGAAAAAATTATTCTAGATCGCATTTAAAAGTAACACAAAAAATTCAGCGGTGATTTAGAAACTGTGATTAAAAGTTATTCCGATAAAGATAGTATCTTTTATCTCTATGCTGCAACAAAAATCTATGGAAATGTATTATAAAATAGCAACAAAAAAATTCAATTTTTTAATATTAGTACTGTAAGTATTCAAGATAATTCATGCGAAATTATATTGCGAAGCAGATTAGCTGTTTTGTAAATGAACAAAGTATTTATTTGTTCTAAATCTCTAATTTGTAAATCGCAACGAAACATTACATAAATCATTTTGGATACTTAAGAAACTGTGATACAAAAAAATTGAGATTTTTACTATTTTTAGTTCATAATTGTGGCAATAAAATAATAACAAAAAAAGTAAATGAACTATAAGAATGAGCTGTTCAATAAAAATAGATTGTACTAAATATAACTTTTATATACAGATATAGTTTATCAAAGTATAAATATTAACACACTTATAAAAATAGATGCAATATACATCCTTAAATAAAAAACAAATCTGTAGAAACATAAATACAAATTAGAAAGCTCAATATCAGGCTGCTTGTCGCCTTTATGAAGTAAATTGTAATGTTCACAAAAACATTGGCATTTTAATAATAAATTGGGACATGAAGATAATTCGTGAAACGCTTAGCTTCGGTATAGAAAATTCCTGTGGAGGTTTCAAAAGTATTAACAATAGAAAGTATCAATACTGTTTCGAACTTTGCAACAATTAACTTTTTGTAAGATAAACAAAAAAGAGCGTCTGAGAAACTGAGTCTCAAAATTTACATACCTAGTATAATTGGTAGTGATAGACGAGTTCTCTCACATTATCTATACAAAATACATACAAGTTAATAGTTTCTAGAATCCTCTCACTTTGATGTAAAATGTTATCTTTGTCGATTTATATACATATCTCTCTATTGTGGTTCCGCCAGATATAACGTATATATCACGACTATATACAGAGAAGATTAGGTTAGGTTACTACCCTATTATCTATATTATTGACGGTGTGCTGTTTTATGCTACATTCCGATCTCATATTTAAAACTGCACTACAAAAAAATTTAAATAAAATAGTTTTGAGGAATTTTATAATTTATATTTTTATAAATGTATAATTCCTTTTTTTGTGTGCAGCTTAGCGAGGGAAGAGCCCTGTATAATTTAGGAAATGTGTATCACGCGAAGGGCAAGCAAGCAGGTAGAATAGGTCATCAGGATCCAGGAGAGTTCCCTGAAGATGTTCGACAGTGCTTGCAACAGGCGGTGCGCTATTATGAGTAAGATTTAATCCACACAATTATTTTCAATTAATTTTAAAATTTATGTTGTACATGTCTCTTAGTGCCTTTCGTTTTTTTGCAGAGAAAATTTAGAGCTTATGAGGGAACTGGAGGATTCCGCTGCTCAAGGTAGAGCATGCGGCAACTTGGGCAATACATTCTACTTACTGGGCGATTTCCAACAGGCTATTTATTATCACAATGAACGTTTAAAAATTGCCAGAGAATTTGGCGACAAACCAGCGGAAAGAAGGGCCAACAGCAATTTAGGAAATTCGCACATATTTTTAGGCGAATTTGAGAAGGCTGCACAGCATTACAAGTAAATATGGTTTTAACAAATTATAACCATGCATCTTTGTTGTTTTGTGCAAATAGCATTAATGTTTAACTTTTTGGAGACCATGAATTCATATATTCATTCGGTGCAAAGAGTCATTTTCGTTGTATGAGTTTAACGAACATTTTTAACTTATGCTCTTGACAAGCACAAAATTAAACAATTTTAGTGGTTACATGTACGTATATTTCACGTACATGTCATCGATGATATTTTGTCCTATTAAGAATTACTACAACAGAATGCCACTTGACAACTGATTATGGGTCTTAAAATGCAGTCTTAAGTCGAAACTGGAGTAGTAATATCATAGATTAAATGGATATTTAATTTGTGTTATTGTAATTTAATGTTATTGTTGCAAATAAGTATGTTAGAAAGCTGTTAATGATTTCACACTGGTAAACACAAATATCTTACAGGACCCATTTTCAAAACCTTTTCTATTTGTAATTTTAGAAAAAAAAATATTTTAGGTAAAAAAGTGGAACGGGGAGGTTTTGAAGGGAACGTATTTTAGTCATGTTGCTTTTGAATTGCTACACAAAGAGTTTAAATAAATTTGTAATTTGCAAAATTATCAAAAATTAAAAATTTTATTCAATGTTTAGGAGGACCTTAGTTCTTGCACAAGAATTGGGAGATCGTGAGGTAGAGGCGCAAGCATGCTACTCTTTGGGAAACACGTATACTCTCCTGCGCGATTACTCGGCAGCCATTGAATACCACTTGTGGCATCTGAGTATAGCTCAGCAATTGAAGGATCGCGTCGGCGAAGGACGCGCCTGTTGGTCGCTGGGCAATGCTTACGCCGCTATGGGCAATCATGAGAAAGCGCTGCACTACTCGAATCTGCATCTGCACATCTCGAAAGAGTTGGAAGATCAAATGGGCCAAGCTACTGCGCAAATGAACGTCGATGACTTACAAAAAATCCTCGGTCTAGAAACAAATCAACAGGAATGCAACAAGGAGAATCTAAACACCCAAAAATTAACCACAAATGCGACATCGAATGTTCCGACAACCATGCCCTGTAGATATAGACTCAGGCGACAAAGTATGGACAATCTTGATCTCATTAAGGTTTGCACAAATTTTCTATTATTGAAACAATACTGAAATAATGAATTAATTTAAATCTTTTAATTTTAAGTTAATTAATAATTTATATTAAAATATCAACATTGAAATGAAATTGATAAAAAATTACATGAAAAAAATTAAAATTTTATTATATAAAACATACTATACATATTTCATTAAGTTGATAAAACTAACAATTGTATTTAATCAGCTCACACCTGATGCAAAGCAGAAAGATAAATCGGAAATCGTGTTGGACAAAGACGACAACGTTGCGCCGCAACCTTCTCAAAAAGAGGAAGATAACTTTTTCGATCTTCTATCCCGGTTTCAATCAGGCAGAATGGATGATCAACGTTGCGCGCTCAACACAAAGCACAATCCAAAATACCGAACGATTTCGCCGGAAGTATCTGACATCGATGACAAGTATGTGAAACATTCAGTTCTTTTGAATAGGCGCTAGTCATCGACTTACCGTGATAATATATCATATTACACTTATTGTGTCTAACGGATGTTTGACAAATTTATTTTTAGGGATGGTGAGGATTTACTGGAATTAATCGCTGGAATGCAAAGCAAACGAATGGATGAGCAAAGAGTGACGTTACCCTATCTACCAGGGCTGAATACCAATCAAGACTCAGACGATTCCTTTATCGAGATGCTTGTCAGATGCCAGGTTAGGATTTAGCTTGATGCACTGTCGAAACTTTTCTCTTGCCCGACAGGAAGGACACCTTGTACAAAGGATTGTGTGTTTGCTTTCAGAGTTCGCGTCTAGAAGATCAACGAAGTCCTTTACCTGCTGCATCAACGTTGCAAGACGCTGAGGAGGAAAGAGGTCGAAGAGCTAATGGAAAAACTCAATCAGGATCCACAGTGCCCGAAGAGGATCTCTTCGCTCTAATCCAAAGACTTCAAGCTGGTCGGATGGAGGATCAAAGGGCTTCCGGACCTGGCAAGGCATGCTAAACTCGCGAGAGCAAACGATGACTTAAGTCCTCACGAAGTCCTTCCATTTACTGAATTCTTTCAGCTTATGTATCCTCGATTACATCGATGCCTTCGTTTATTCATCCGCGATTCTGCTTCCTTGATTACTTAATAGAGGATAACTGGTACTATATCTGAACGGTCTGGTTCTAATTCGAAAAAACAATGACTCAAATTATCTGGTTATAAGAACCAAACACCAGATTGATTAAATTTACAATTAGTAAAGGCAAGAAATTCATGCGTCACTCAAAAAATGATCTTAGTAAGTAAAATGTTAGCAGAATATTGACAAACTAGCAGCAGATTTGATCAAAAATGTCAGTAGACTGACATTAACTGCGATTAAATTCTGCTTTTATCGACAGAATAGCCATCAGAAATTGGTAGCACACTTTGCTCAAAATCTGTCTTTGCAGACTTGGCTTTCTGGGATTATTTGCTATTCTGTCACTGAAAATATGATACAAACTGAAAGATTTCACATAGATTTTACGTTTAACTCAAGATACTTAGAAGATACTTATAAGATATTTGCTAATCTTTAATATTTACTATTTGGAAAACTATTATCTTCTTTTTTTTCAAATATGGAAATAGTTGCAGAAATGAATTCGTTTTTGCATTTAGACCTTCGATTCCGTTCAGATAGACTTATTCATTTACGTAGACTACCGCGTCTACAATGGTGTAATTGTTAAGTAATTGATACTCTCCTAATCGATATTCTATTCGGGAAAAGAGGATTAGATCTGATCAAGGGCTCTATTCTGTACACTTACCGATAGTAGTGCTGTGCAGCTTTTTTCATTAATTCATTCGATGGCGCAACATCCCAAAGTCGGGACAGGGCCTACCTCATACTAGTAGTATGTCCGTGGTGCGTATGCAAGTTATACACAGATATACAGAACTTACGATTTAACGCCAGTTCCGAACGACAGTTTGATAGGTTTTCGTCAACAGATACTCTTGATAGTTTGCCAGACCACCGAAGAGGAGTAATAAGCGCGTGAGAATTTCTTGGATCTGCCGGGGATCAAATCCGAGTCCCCTAGCATAATAGAGTCGCGCGGTGTCCACCATGTAGCTGCGCAGTTTTTTTACTATACAAAATATTTGCGCAACGACACATAACGACACTGACAGCTATCAGTAGACATGTATAAAATAAGATCCCAGGTCAAATTAAAATTATATCTTGACAGATCAAATTATATCTATTCAGATATGCTCAGGTATACAGACTTCTCATATCTGCGCGGATCTGATCACGCAGATATGTTCATATACAACCATATGGAGTATACATCATCTATTGACCAGATATGTCACACTTATATATGTATTAACATTCAGTGTTCGTGAATCATCAAAGTAGTAGTTCCCATATGATCATAGAGATCAAGTAATACTGGATATGGTACAGCTTATACTGAATGATCACTTGAGAGCACCATAAAATTAATTACTGCGAATTTAAACGGGGAAATGTTTTTTTTTTAATTATAATTTTGTCGTATTGAATTATGAAATATAATACTAATCAATAATACTTATTTTAGCAATAAAATTGCATTAATTAATGTTATATGAAAAATGTTTGAGGGTCTGATTATATCTTTTTAGATCTGGCCAGATAGAAACAATATTTACAGAGCTTATCAGATTTATTAAAACAGATATGGTTATATTTCAACAGATCTAATTCCTTTTTCCCAGGATATTCATAGTTCAGCAACTGCTAGAATCCGGTTTGTGCGAAAGCATTACAATGCAATAATGAGAAAAATTTTTCAGTTAATCATCTAGTAATAACAACTGCCGTTAGTTTCTGGTTACTTGATTGAATAAATTATTGTTGAGTAATATGAGCTGCACTCTCGATAAATAAGTTATTTGCCAATCGTAAATAAGTCACGAGGGTTAGCTGTAATGCTTTTGCGGATCGACAACAGTCGTGATTTATGTGACATGCCAGTAACTAGCATCAGTTTTAGTATTATCAAGATTTTTATAATGCCTGCTTTACACGGGTTTGTAATTGCGCGTGCAAAACAGGTTTTCCGAACACTGCCAGTTTGAGGGCGTGAATTATTTTCGGACATTCGCGTTCGCCTGATAAACGCGGAGGGCCATTCACATTCTCAAGAGATCGTAGATTTATTATTTTATATACACATATATATATTTTTTGTGCGTATTTCGATTTACTTCCATCTCTATAAGGAGAGAAGCGGGATTATTTTTTTAAAGAATATATGTATTACGCGTGGAGATGTTATTTACAGTGGATGAGGAAAGTATTTGCGTACTGCTGAGTTTCGCTATTAGTATAGCTCTCTTGATTATTAAATAGTTGCAAATAGATAACACCAATAAATAAATTATGTATTATACGGGAAAAGTTAAAAAGTAAAGTGCGTTTATAATTTTCTTTTATGACACGTGGAGACATTACGTAGCATTTTTTTGCTTTTATTTGCAAATGGAAGTTTTCAGTCATGACTAAAGTCAATTAATTGTTTTGAAGGTTTCAGAAATCTACATTCGCGTAAGATTTAGCTATTGTTAACTACATTCTTAATGTAGTTAACACACATAGACACATAGTTAATGAGAAATTGCTAAGTATGTTAATTGCATTCTACGAGCCAGTACACTTTATTTCTTAATTTTCACGTATGAGACATATTATACATATAGTTGCCGCTGGAACAAATATTTTTGAAGGATTTTAGATAGAAAGAGAAAGTTATAAATATTTATAGTTTAAAAAATCACTGTGCATGAATGTTACTTTTACTTAGTGCGTGTTCAATAGGATGGAGATTTGTAGCGAATATCAGTGCCAAAGATTCTCGATACACTAAAAAAAGAAAAAAATCCGTTAAAACCCCTGGAGAAATTTTTTTCTCAGAATTTTTCATATAATCTTATAACTTTTAGAAAATTTTTCAAATTTTTTATACAAATTGGAACACTTTTTAAAAGTGCTGAGAAAGTATACATCCTTTTTAGAATTCTTCATATACACACACCTGTATAAATTCTGAAATATATTTTTAAATTTCTAAGATTTCTCTTCCTATATATAATTTCTGACGAAATCTTATAAATTCTGAAAAAGTTTAAAATATATTTTTTCAAAAATTATAAAATAAAAAGTATTAAAATCTTAGAATATTTCGTAATTCATATGTATGAAAAATTCTAAAAAAAGATATAGACTTTCTTAATATTTAAAAAAAATGTTCCAATTTGTACAAAAATTCTGAAAAAAATTTTCACTAGGAAAGGGGAAGGAAAGTAAACTTATCTTGACTGAATATCTCTTTTGCGTCGTTGTCGCAGACATTTTTTCCGTGAAGGTATATTATCATTGTATTATAGAAGTACTGACGACCGTATTGAAGATCATGTTTGATATTATTTCTAATTTACGAAATATTAAATATTCGTTCAATTCACCTTGTTGTATTTATCCTTCGCGGTTAGAGAATTAGCTTCTTCTAGCGTACTTTCAATTTGGGATATAATTTCCGAACTTTAAAAACTTGATATTTGTTATGATAAAAAATATCTGTTACTAGTTTAACGGATTTTTATTAGGACTTAAATTAGGACTGATTAGTCGAATGTGGAGGATATGTTTAGCTGTAGCGCTTCATCCGTTCTAATGATCAAATGTATGTATATAATTAAATAATTTCATGCCAATTAAAACGTCGGCTTAGCGACGAGCCGAACTGCAACAACGTTGTCATTTTATGCGAAAAATTATGGATAAGAAATCTAATTTTTCGAAAAACAAAAAATTATCAATAAGAAATCTAACAATAAGTTGACAGTTGATTCAACAAGAGTGCAAGAATAGTGATATATTAATTACCGAATCGAGATCGCTGAGTATCTTCTGCTATGTTATGAAAGTATAATTGTTATGAAATTATAATTGCAAAAAAATTGTACATAAATGGATAGAACTTAGATTTTATCGAAGAAAGGACTGAAACTATTGATGAGAATACTAAATGACAAATCACGCTGTTTGTAGAACGTTCATAGTCCTTCGTAGAATTTTTTTCTTTATCATTATTTCTTAAGATATTCTAGATCATTAAGATATTCTAGATATATTGCTTTATCTTAATCTTTTTTGCATAACAAACATTCGTTATAATGTACTATACGTTAACTATATAAGTTCTTCGTACTAATCGATAACTTTTAGTTTCTTGACCATCGATAAGGTATAAATACATTCCATTCTGTCCATATGATAGTGTATAATATACATATAAAGGATCAATAAAAATATATATACTTTTTTCAGAATTGAGAGTAATATAATTTATAATTGATAGTCACGCCCTATAGTGCCCTATACAAATCCCTATATTTCTTGAAGATGCAGCTCTCTGCATCCTACTTTCTATTTTTCTCGCAATATGTCAGAAAAGTCTAAACGCTTTTTCACCGCTAAGACTAATCATCGTCCTGACGCGTATACTGCATACGAATGGCCGGAATGGAAGGATTCCGATTTGAATAACGAGAAATGGGAGATACCTAAAGACGGTCCAGATGGTCTATTCCTAGACGCAGAACGTGTCGTTATGCCTTGGTCTTTAGAACCTGACCGTTGGATACGAGCAAAAGATTTGGAACACTTGACTGTACTGTCACTATTTTAATTATGCACTTTAGATAACGGACATTAATTTTTTTAATTGACTCCCTTACTTTAAAAGTGACATAAAATACATGATTTTTGAGTTATTATCATGAGTTAAATAAACATTCCATTTCATCAAAAGTGAATTAACTTAACTTCATAAAAATTATCACAATTGTCACTCAAAAGGAGTGGTTTAAAAATATCGTCAAAATAATCAAAATTTAAAAAAGATTTTTAAAAATTGTGAAACAAAAATTACAAAAATGACATTTAATCATATTAAAAATACCTTTTTTTTGCCAATATTATTTGATTAGTCAGCAATTTTTTCAAATCAAAAAATAGCTTTCTCCCTTTTTTAGGAAACTTAATTTTTTGAATTGTGTCACTTTGAAGTAAAGAAGCGATTATTAAGTTCTGAATAAACTAACACAATAAAATATTATATTAATGTACACAAACATTATGAAAACGGAAATACTCTTCAGGCTCCTCCGACTGTATACATAACGACCGTGGAACATCTTGATCTGGTTACAAACAATAAGCATCTGTTACACAGCGAGGTATTTTTTAAACTATAATGTAATGTAACATTTAATGACTTACAAATTGCGAAGCGACAAACAAGAGCAGCGTTAATGATAATAGCAATTTCCAGTTTGTGAGATGGTTTGTGTCCACGCTGACAAACTTGCAATATTGCGGTCGGGAAGGTTTAGATATTGGCGGAGAGAGCTCGAATTTCACTTGGATTGGTCGCAATAATCCCTGGTATGGTTGGATGCACGTATATTCCATGAACAAAGCTGGGAAAGACATCCAGCATCGACCCATAATAAATCCAAACGGTAGATATGGCATTATATTCAATTCACAATAGTTGGATGATTTACATAAAAATTTTCTAAATCCTTTGTTTGCATTGTTGAATCTCAAATTCAAAGATTGATAATAATTTTTCAAAAATAAGATAAATCTATCATCTGCATATATGTAATATAAGCATATATGTAATATATTCAAAGATTGATAATAATTTTTCAAAAATAAGATAAATCTATCATCTGCATATATGTAATATATAGTGGTTTAAGCGACATGCAAAAATAAGATAAATCTATCATCTGCATATATGTAATATATGCAGATGATAGATTTATCTTATTTTTGAAAAATTATTATCAATCTTTGAATATATTACATATATGCTTATATTACATATATGCAGATGATAGATTTATCTTATGCAGCTTATATTACATATATGCAGATGATAGATTTATCTTATTTTTGCATGTCGCTTAAACCACTTTGGTTCCAATTAACAGATAATGTATAAACATCTTCTAGGAAAATATATTGTAAGATTATATTGTATGGGGTGCTGGCGTCGCATCTTAGTGGACGACATCGTTCCTGTGGATAAAAATGGCAAGCCTCTTTTACCACGAACGTCCAACAACTTCGAGCTATGGCCGATGCTTCTCGCCAAAGCACTTCTCAAACTGGCCTCATTGACTTGGACCAAACGCCGCGAGATCGTCGATTTTCATCCAATCACTTGTTTTACAGGTGGACACAACGTCCATTTTGTTTTCAATAAAATAATTAATGTAATTACTTTAGTTCAAAAACAGTTTCTTTCTTTAAACTAATTTTTAACGACTCGTTTCAAAATCTGCTATCTGCTATGAACAAATTAATCACCATAATTGATCCTGTTGACGATTCTAATAGCGTATTCGATTTACTGACTCGACCCGACTCCGAGTCAATAGTCTGTTCTGTTTAGCTGCAAAAGAGCTAAATTGTGTAAGAAATGCAGCTAAAAAGAACAGACTGTTGACTCAGAGTCGGGTCGAGTAAGTAATCGAATACGCTATAAGAAACGTTCTATAGTAATATAAATTTTAATAGTAACACAGGTTGGACCTGCTTGACAATGAATATCGCGCATCTTACGTTGCAAGATAAGTGGGATTTCCTAACAAAATATTCCGAACGTTTTGAGTGGACTTCGCAAACCGCACAAGATTATATTCCAGGTATGTCCATCGAATGTATATGTACTGTACATACATAAAGATCTATGGACGTTTCTTCGGTTACCGCATTACGTTATTCCCGTCTATATTTCCGAATAGAAAGCTCTGTGAATATGACTAGCGAGACAAAGAAACCCAGAGAAACTTGGCTTGCCGCCGAACCCGGTAAACCTCAACCGATCGCGCTATTTGTCCTCTTGGGCGACATGCGAGCACTCGGAAGCGATGCGGTGCCTGGGCTGTCACCCTGCTGGGATCACATAATTCATATCGTCCAGTCACGTGATATTCCTCTCGATCCCAAAGATGTAAGAGCATCAAGTCTCAATTCAATAACTGTCTCTTGATAGCTATCGCGATGATATTTATTACTTATTAAGAAACTCAGATAGTAGGTACAGATAATCGTTATAAATTCTCTGGAAAAAAATAAGGAAATAATAGTAATAATAAAATAATGAGTAACTGTAAAAAATAAAGAAAACATCTTAGAAGAAATAAAACTGCTAACATTCCAAATAACTCAAAAATCTGAAACGCTTATAAAGTTAGAATATGAGGAGAATATTAGAAATATATACCAGATATATATATCTGTTAGATGTTTCTATTATATTCTTAGATTTTTTGTGCGGGTTGTAAAATTGGCTCCAATTTAAATTACTTTTCTTAAGGTAAAGCCGCCATTAGCAAAGTGGAAATTTCATCGCTGGTTAAAGTGGGCCGTTTCGCGAAATATGATCGATCTTGCCGATTACTTCGTCCCGATTCGTTATTTGAAAGTGATCAGTCCTCTCAAAGAGTGCAACAGGAGCGTTGGTCGTGATAAAAGTGACGTTGCAGGAAACTTGATCTCTTCAAACGAGATCGAGCGGTCCGATAAATTTACTCGGAGAATGAGATCTCAGAGAATATCAGACTTACCCACCGCATCGAAAGAAGAAGCAAAGGAAGACGTCAATCGATGGATCGACTTCAACAAAATAGCCTCATACGTGACGGAAGTATATCTGTTTTATAAGCTGGAGTACTTCCAGCAATCGATTCGAGTAACAGACATATTAAAGATAGCCAGTGAGAATCATAAATCAGAAACAGCAAAGGCTGCTTCAATAAAAGAAACTGAAAAGGAAAAAGCAGGTATACTTTTATTGAAGTTTCTGTCTAAAAGAATTCTAGACAAAGAATTGTCTGGAATTCTTTTAAATAGAATTCTAGACAATATATATTTAATTAAAAAAAATAGATCAAATATACATAAATCGAAGGATTTTTTACTATAGCTTATAATTAAGATTCTTTTCTCGAAGAAATCAGATATTCATAATGTTAAAGATTAATTTTAAAAATAGATTGAATTCTTCTTTTCATAAAGATAACACACAATGAGATTTCGACCCAATTTTCTTAAAATTTTTTTCGATTTGAAAACTTACAGACATTTACAACAATATCGGCAAGATATTAAAATCCAGATATAAACCTCTGTATTTGTTCTGCGATTCTCCGAAGAAAAAATTTTTCTTGGTCAATCTTTGCGCCGCACCGAAGAAGAAGAACGATTTGCACAAAAAGAATTACTTGATCCTTGAAAAATACAACTGGTTCTTTATATCGGATTCATCGGATCAATCAATAACTATTTCCACTACTGGCAACAAGTCAACTATTGTGGAATTGGAAGCTGGCAGGCAACTTTTGCAGATTCACAGTCGTTTAGACTCAGGTCTGATGATTATTTCTTCAGATACGGATTTTTATCTTGGAGATCGAGCAACTGTGCAACAACTGATGACCTCAGAGTCGAACAGAATTGAGCAGATATCGAAAATAATTAGCGACAACCTCTGTAAAGCTTATCGATCGTTTGGAACAAGGAATTACCCATCAATGTTGAAAAACTTTTACCAAAGCTACATGCCTAACTTGCAGTTTGCTTCTTCAAAAGAAAATAAAAATTTTCGGACGCTAATACACCATTTCTTCATGGAAGAACAAGTTCGGTTGATCAAGGAGATTGTTTCTGAGGAAGAACTCCAAGACATTCTTCACTCTTTGAAAATATTTTTCCTAAATCCGCGTATTAGATTAGAATCTCTCGATTTAATGACAAATCGAAATATTTTTCAAAATCTTGCAATAAGAGAAACTTCGAAAATATGGTTTTCCACATCGGGCAATTGTGAAGAAGTCCTAGATCAAGCTGCAACTACGATTCAATCTTTTCTCAAGATGGCTGTCGTCAAAGGATATAAAAAACTTCACAATCCTGATCACGCTTTCCATACGCAGATTCGTGAACGACTCCTGAAGATATCCGCTCTATTTGATTTGTCTCTCGCAAGTCGATTATTAAGGAACGTTATTAATCGTCATGACAGCCTGCGTGATCTGTATCCTTGTTCTGAAGACTTCATACACGTTCTGAATATTCAGGAATTCAAAGGTATCCTAAAAAACATCAGGTACGAACAGTACTTCCCGATTGTTAGGCTCGTTGTAAATCCTAAGCCCAAAGAGGCGGTTCTCGCGGCCTTCGAATTGCTAATCGATCTTCCTCGTTTCGCACTGCGTGTCTTCAACAACCAAAATGGACGCGAGATGACACGTCTTGTGAACCACGTGATTCCAACTTATTACGAGTACCTTCCGGATGGTTACACGGTGTTCGCTTACAGCTGGAGCGATAAGCATTTTAAAGAGTTTGACTGGACAATTCGCGTGATTACTATGAAAGGTGACCCAATACTCTATCAACTGGATGAGCAGCAGCCTTTGTCCTTAGAGATCAAACCACCAAGACTGAAAGTCGACGAATTAATCGGTACTTATATCCCGAACGTGAGAGATTGTATCTTGCGTTGTATTCTGCAAACGACTTCAAAGAGAAGCATCGTTTCGATAAGGTTGACAACCTCTTACAACCTAACGGAAATCAGAATAAAAGTTGCCGATGAAGATGGCAACATTTTGATTGACGTGAACGGTGATTCAACGGTATTATTACCCTTAGTGATTTTGAAACATACCACCAGGAATGAGGAAGATTATAGGACTGAGAATAATAGCCAAGATATTAAAAAAAAGAAGAAAAATGCGAAGAAAAAAAATTTATATTATATAGAGGCTTTCGTGTTCAACAATAGTTGGCCCCTCACGAATGTCGAGTGGACAGTCGCGAACCAGGCAAAGATGAAGAGAGCTGAAAATATTAAAATAAAAATACAATCTGGGAATAAAGCATCATCAAGGTCAGGTCTGTCGACGATGAGGAAGGACACGAAGCAATTCGCGAGTGATGTCCAAGCTTTAGAACCACCGTATTGGATTCTTCAGGTTGTTACAGATGCTCGGGACGTTGTAGAGGTATATATTTGTTCCAGTTTATCGAGAAAACTTTTGTTTAAAGTAATTTTAAACCTACCCAACGAGAAATGACCGTCAATTGCACATCAATTCTTCTTGCACACTCTTATAATTACCTTTAAAAATTGTAACTTCATTTAAAATAAATTTTCTCAAAGGATATAATTAAGGAAATTATGTATTTAGTCATATTGTTCACAAGTCATGTATTAATTTACAGATAATTACGTTTTTCAATACTATTATAAATCCTAAAATCTTAAATTTTTTGAAACTTTTCATGTTATGTATTTTTAGTTTTTTTTTAGAAGATTGATTTTTTAAAAACCATTTTTTCTTCATTTTTTAATGTTTTTTAGATCTATGAAGACAAAAGTAAAGAGCAAGAAATAATATTGCTGAAAGAAATGTGGTGGTTGAAGGATCCAAGTCAAGCTAAACGTGGAAAGAATTTGCGGAAAGCCTTTTTAAATGCACACGCCTCGAAAATTGAATCTGACGTATTTTCGAACCAAAACGGAATACAATTGAAATTAATAGAAGACGAAGATATGGAATTTTGTCTGTCGCATGCAAGACAATATAGAACCTTGAAGCCATTGGAATCTTATCACTATTTACCTGCTTTGGATTTGACAAAATACATGGAAAACGAGTATCATCGAATAAAGACAAAGAGCGACGATAAAATATTAAAAAATCAACATACCGCCATCATCACCGACGATCAAATAAATGATTCTGATTACTTGAAGAATCTGGATGACCTAATGAACAAACAACTACGGAGACACTTAAAGCACTTTGGGAAAAAGGAGAAGAATTTCTGGCAGAAAAGATCATTCGTGGACGCTGTTTACGAAACAAGAAAGATTTACATTAATAGTTTGATAGCCGAGAAAGTAAAAAATGAAACGAATGGAAAGAAGAATTAAGAAGATTCTATTTTACGAAATGACGTAATAACTAATTTATTTCGTTTACAAACATTATGATTCAACAATTAAGTAATAATACATATAAAAATGAATATTGAACTTAAATATTGAAACAAGAACTGAAACACTTTAAATAATATACACATAAAGATATATCGAATTATTGACTGTTGCAGTAAATAGAGCCGCATGAAATGCTACTTCAAGAGCGCTGTTCACTTGAAGAGGCACACCTGTTTTGCGTTGATGCGACTGTCCACGATCCACCTTTTAATGACGCCTCTCTGGCTGCTCAAGAAAGAAATAACGGCGATCCCGATTTTTCATTCGGGACCAGTCCACGCAGTCTAGTAAGATTATTATGGAACTACGAGAAGAGGCGTCTACGAGAGAGGGTGCTTCTAGATGTGTGTACACTGAGCGTGATAAACGACCTCGGATACTGGTGACGTAGTTATCATCGAAAATATTATCATTCCTCTTCTAATCAGACCAATAAACGAAATTACTTTCGATTTCAATGTCGAACTGACTTCAACCTTAAGACTTCTGTTTATTCAGAACTACTATCTCAGATTATGACATAAGAAACATACAATAAAAATTCTTGCAAAATATTTTAAATTTTAATATAGAAAAATATATTTTATGTAAAGCGCGCAACACTTACAGTCAATAAGACCAACTTATGAAATATACTAAACTTTTTTGTTAATTAATAAATAACCATATATATCAAATAATAAATATAAATAATCATATATTAATAAATAATTAATAAATAACCATATATACCAAAAACAATATAAATTATGTTTACAGCTGACAAACTTTAATTAATAATATACAAAAATAAATATGATTTCATTTCTTCCAGAAACAAAAAGCTCGATATATTTTATAAATGTATTATATCGAATGCAAATGTTATTTTATTAAAAAATGTTTCTATTCAAATATAATTTGCAAGAGTTATTGTGTTTTCTTGTCTGTGACATCACAGATATAATATTATGAGTGATGAATAAACAGGAACCTTAATTTCAATTCCTATTATTAACTGCAATTAACTTTGCAATTAACTTTATTTTTTCGAGATCTAAATTTTAGGTACGATTTAATTCAATTTTCTATCTCAATTTAATTTGATTTTTTAACGAAATAGTCTCTAGTCTAGTATGATCCTTCGCTGTTCAAATTGTCTTAAGTTTTATATAGTTTTTCGATACAAATATTGAAACAAGTCAAGCCTGTTTATCGTACACGCTATACGTCGTGTCAGCTTACGCGCTGATTGCAAGTGCAGCTGCTACTGCATTCAGGATCGGCGTCAGTCCAGCTAGTAATCACTGCCGATCATGTTTGTGTTAGGCGATCTTGTCTGTCTGTCGCGCAGCGAATTACAATTACGGCGTATCGCTGCATCATGCAGCAAGTGCGTAGGTTAGGTACTTGCGTTGAATATTGTATTATATAATTTAAAACATTAAGTAAGTGTACCCTACTGAACAAAAATCACATTACATAGTTACATAATGAAATCATGTAATTAAAACAAGTAAATCACATAACTGATTGTTCCAAATCAGTACGTGATTTTTTTAAATCACGCAATTAGAAAAATTACATGATATTAGAAATAATTTTTTATATAATTTTATAAAATTACATATTGATTTGGAACAATCCGTTACGTGATTTATATGTTTCAATTACATGATTTCATTGTATAACTTTGTGACGTGATTTTTTTTAATAGAGTATATTTTAGATTAAGTCATTTCTGTATTTTAGATTATAAGTATAGTTTCCGTTAAAAGTACATTTTTCTTTACTTATGATAAGTTATGATAAGCCACGAAGTTTAAAAAAGGAGTAAAAAGAAGGAGATCAAAGGCTGCGTTCGGAAATATCGCTCGGATGCCTTAGATTCGTCATCTTGTCTTTGTTTAACATTAATATAAGAGTATTGCAAATTGCAGTACCTCTGGCATTAGCATTATGAAAGGTCCGATCGACGCTAAAATTTATTGAATACTGTTCAGGATTATGTACTGGATAACATTTGTTAAAATTTAGACCATTGGAGATTATTCCTTTTATTTTCATTTTTGCACTAAAAATTCACTTTTGTAGATTCCACGAGCGTTGTGAGCGTTAAGAGGAACGCAGCCCTAGTCACGTCCTTTAAACGTTCCATGTCGATAAGGCCGATTTCTGTGAGGCCTTTGGTCCCACAACTCGATCGTTCTGATCTCAGTTATGTAGGACACCCTGTATATATATATACATACAAAATATAGATATAATCTTTTTTTAAATAAAATAATAAAATTGTGCGTGTCCAAACGTCACATATTCTGATACGTATATAATTTATGTATCGAACGTTCATGGATATCAAGCATTACTGATTAAGCGGCTGAATCTACATGGATACGATACGCATCCATCACTCCGCGAAAAATATGCCTCGCCGACGATCCTCATCGAAGCAGAATACGTGGATGAGGAGGCGGATTTTACCACGCGGTTCTCTCGCGTTTTATCAGGCATCTCGCGGCCTCTCGACTCGTGTGAGTCGACTCGGCATACCGAGTCGCGCTTGAATACGCTTTACGCGGCCCCATTTAGCCGCGCATCTTAGTTTACTCTCCCAGCTTCTTTTCTCCCTTTATGCATGTATATACACGAGGTTCACGTATACACGCTGTCGCGTTGCCACCCGCATATCATCAGATCCCCGACCCTCAGGATCCTGAAGAGCCACGATAAACGTCGCCAACAATGGTGATTACGTAATACCGATGAAAAGAATTGATGCGCAACCAATATACAAGGTTCACGCTTCTTGGTCCCATAAAAAATTTCAGGTTTTCATTAAAGATGCAGACTTATCATTAAAATAAAAAAAATTCGAGTTAAATTGTGTAAATTGAAATATAAGAACGATTTAATAACTAAAATTTTTTAAATTAAACATACGATTATAATACACTTTTACAAATATAATACTTTCAAATTATAATTTGTTAATAATGTGATTCATAATACCTCATTTTAATTAAAAACTTTTATTTTATATTATAACACGTTTTTTAATATATTTTTTTCAAATTTTTATAGTTTACTTAAATTATAAAGTTAAATAAAATGTAAATTATAATTTTATAATTATAGTATTTATAATTTAAATCAAACTTAAAGGTGAGTAATTAAAGTGATTATAATTTTATTAAAGTAATTGTAATTTAACTGCAATTTAAGTACAATTATTAATTATAAATATTATAATTATAAAATTATAATTAAAGTTTATTTAAATTTATAATTCCTATAACTATAAAAATTTGAATTAAGAGCACTATATATAATTCAAAATTTACTAATGATTTGAAATTAGAACTTCTATATTATAATTAATTAACATGGTAGAATATACATATTTACAAGTAACATTTATTATGTATTTACTATATGCAATAATTGTGTATTCTACTTGAACAGACTTCGGAAGTGTCGACCTATTTCTGATTTCGGTCTAGAAACCCATAGGCCAATGTCACTCGGATTTCTCAATTAAAGCTGCA
The DNA here is from genome assembly GCF_001594075.2 of Trachymyrmex cornetzi. Taxonomy (NCBI): domain Eukaryota; kingdom Metazoa; phylum Arthropoda; class Insecta; order Hymenoptera; family Formicidae; genus Trachymyrmex; species Trachymyrmex cornetzi. The sequence continues at coordinate 192,990 of NW_017299190.1, forward strand.
ATCTCATTCGATAACGTCCAAATGAGATATGCGCAATTGTGGAAGAATGTCCAGCAACAAGAAAATTACGAAAATTGTGAAAGCTTATCTAATATCAACTAGGAAATTACGAAAACGCATGTAAGGCGCGGAATATCTTAGCCACACGAATCGAGACCGCTCCTTCATTACATAATTATTCCTGATGTAACCGCATAACTATATGTATACATTAGTATGATAGATTATATAAGAAACAATGGAATAAAATACAACTACCCTAAAGAATAAAATAATTTTGAAAACATGTATCCGCTATATATCCGAAATGATAAAATAATAAATCAATAGTTTTTGTACATTTTTCTTTTACATACTGAATTAATTCGCTAACTGATAATCGAAATTTAATTCGATCATTTAATTTGTAAGCCAGATGTAAAATAAAAGAAAATACTTTTTACAATAATAAATAATTTATTAAGACCGTATATGTGAATACACAACACAAGTAAGAGTTTAATGCCTATTACGGTCGAAGCTGGATCTTATTGTTAGATGCTTTTAAATAATTTCCATGTGAATTTATATAATTTATACTAAATATGTAGTTAACTTTTATTTTACATCTCTCTTTTTCAGAGGAATTAAAATTAAGTAACAAGTATAAGGCGAACATTAATAGTAGTTTCAGAAGTGAAATTTTTTTAGAACAAACAAAGTGGAGAAAGGAGAATTTATTTTCTTGATTTTGAGCAAAGTATACAATTAGCTACTTATTGCACGATGTCCTCGAGACAGATCGATACCAATTAATAAATTGACACGAGCAAAAGGAGCTTACTCCCCTGACTTCCGCCAATTTCGCGCAAATCGCATTCTTGACTGATCGATCAAGCATCCAAGCGCATCCTTTCGGAACGTATGCACGCGTGCACGCGCGCGTGTCCGTGCATTCACACATGCGTGGTGTTAACAGCTAAGTAGAAGGGGTGGGCCCGTCTTGTGTCGTCGTCGTCATCATCTTAACCCGAAGAGGGGGAGAACGAGATCGACGCGATGTGTGGACCAGAGGAAGAGGAGAGAGAGAGAGATACAAAGACAGAGAGCAAGAGATAAGGATGGCTGAAGATGTCGAAGAGAAATAAAGAAAGAGGGAGAGAGAGAGAGAGAGAGAGAGAGAGAGAGAGAGAGAGAGAGAGAGAGAGAGACCCTCCCAGATGAGCCCTCTCCTCGAGTCTACAATCTACAACTCCAGTCTCGCGTCGAGTCCCGTCGCGGCGCATCTTTCCGAGGTCCGTCTCCCTTGGGACCGATCGATCTCGAGCGGGCCGAAAGATCGATCGCTGATCCGCCGAAAGTCGGAAGTCGCGTAGGTGTTCGGAAGTATTATACATAATATGTATATATATTTATATCAAATCTTTTTACTTTAATTCTCTCGATTGGTGACGTGGATTTTCACTTGAAAACTGTACATTGCTTGCGTGTGTCTCCTAGATATTTAAATGATGTACATATATTATTGCTTAATAAGAAGATAACGTTGCGAAATGAGATATTAATGAATTAGAACGTAGAATAAAATTATGCTTTAAGAATCCGTTATCAATTTCCTTGCTAATTAATATTTATTTGATATTTGAGTTTAATTATATTTTATCTCTCTCTCTCTCTCTTTCAAAACGTTTACCCAGATACTATACAAAGAGTTCAAAAAGAATTCAGAAATAATTCAGCATACGTCATCAATTCTGAGTTTATTTTTATATAGAAGAAGAATTTTTTTTGAAACTTTTCAGAAAAAGAAAAGTTTTTTTTTACATCCAAAAATGAATTCAAAATTGATGACATAGAACTGAATTTTTTTGAACTCTCTCCGTGCTATTTGGGTTAAATATGTGGAGTCATAAAAAAATTTGTTAAGAACAGATTTTCAACTTGAATCTCTAAATAATCTTCGCGAAAGATCTCTCTAGTCCGTTACGTTGAAACAGAATTGAGCACCACGTCGCCGATCGTATTATAAATTATTCGCGGCGTAAGTCAGGGATTAGATTGAGTCGCAAATCTAAACTGGATCTTGATTCGCAGAGTGCTGACCTAAGCGAGCGATTTTTTGAGAATGATCTTTGATCGCGGCTCTCGGCTTCTTCACGCGTGATCGCGCGCGTCGTTGGAGATCACGTCACGTCGAACACAGTCAATCGCGATATGCGCGATCGTCGACTAACCCACGCGTGTCGCAGATCTATTAGTGCGAATATTTGCGAGCGACTCGTGCTAGTTATGGAATTGTAGACTGCTGTTCGTTTAAACAGGTACGTCCGAAAGGTGACCTTTTAACTCGTCGCGAAGGAAATTTTATTTTCTAAAAAAAGAGAATCTTTCTCCTTCTTAAATATTCTTTTACCTTAAATGAGCTCTCTTGCTTTCAAGGAAAAATCTTTTCGCTGAAACGAAAAAATCCGTACCTCTTCGAGAAAAGAGCGAACGTGAGACGAAATAAATTTTGATTTAAAAAAAACTATTTTTATTCCTATTATATCGCTAAACGAATTTTTCTCAGAAATTTCCGCTTCCTCGCAAAGAGGAGCTTTCAATAGCTTCGATAACGCCGTGGTACAGACTTTATGAGCTCATTCGTTACGGTGGTGAAACGCTTCTCTCGAAGCTGGAACGCTCCAGTCGAGGTCCTATCTCAATTCATTCCGCTGGTAATAGGACGTGCAAGGCCTGTTCTTTTTTCGCGGGAGCCGCTTACGTTTATGGAACTTTAAAGATAGGCTTCAAGCGTTAGTCGCGCCTTGCCATTATGATAACGAGTAGAAACTGCACGGACGACGCGCAAATTTGCGAGACTCGTTGCTTTAATTGAAACCTCCTTTTCCTTTTGTGACTGGAAAACGTAGAAATCATTCAAAGAAAATTTTTTTAAATGAAGGACGAACAAACTTTTTAATACGAAACTGGTGATATACTTCAATCTTTATAGTTTTCAGATCTTTAATTGAAAAAATGAAAAATTTGTACGTCTCTGGATTGCTATTTGTATAAATAAATGTTAGTATTAATTCTTAAATATGTCAAGAGGACGAAGTTACCTAAAACTCTCATTGAATTTATAAATTTTCTATATTCTATGGCGTTAAAATACGTAAATGCGTTTTAGTAAACAGATAAATTGTTCGCCACGACAGTGCGAATTTAATCATGAATTCTTGCCTCTCGCTCGCCAAAACGCAATGGTGGATATTTATATCAGAAGATAGTTGCTTTTATCTCATCGTACTAATTTGGCGCTTCCGGAAAGGCATCACAGTCACGAGCGAATTATCGCATGTTATGTTTCTCGACGAGAATTCACGCGGTAAAATAGGAAAAGGAGGATGTACAAGTTTCATGAAAATTTTTTTTCTAATCGATATTTGTGTAAGGCATTAGATAATTCTCGTTCACAATTCAGAGTTAAAAAATAAAAAAGTCAAACAGGCGTTTACGGAACGAGATCCTATAAAAGAGCTGTAAATTGTTTTTATAGGCAGTGTAATGATCGCGATAACTTGGGAAAATCCTTCAAGATCAATCGAGGATCATGTGTATTAAATGCGCAAGTATCGAGGAGACCGCGAGTTAAAAGGATAATCCGGGAGAGCATCGAGGAAGGAATCGGATCAAAGATAGGAAGCTACAGGTTCCTTACGCAGAATGTTTACACTGCTGTTGCTGACGGTCTGGATCGTCCTCGCGTCTGAGTTCGTCCAGGACGGGGTAGCAACAGGGCAACGTTACACCCCAAGTCCGACCCAAGATCTGGATAACACTTTGCAATCGGTACCATCTCATCACGGGTGAGTATTCGCAATATAGTCATCGCAAAATTCCGAAATTATAGCAGACAAATTTCGGGCCATTTTTTATTCTAACCACAAGGCGATTAAAAATTGCCAGATAACACATACGTATCGATAAAAGTTTCATAATCGAGGTGTCACGAATCAGAAATATAAACTGTAAAAAATTTCATGTATAATTTCAATGATTATGATGGATGATTTTGAGATCTACTATTAAAGGTATATATTTACAAATTATAAATAGAATTATTGGTTGTAGTGATTAAATTATTTGCAAAAGATGATTGAAATTAAGTTTATATATAGAAATATTTGTATAATAATTCGTCAACGAATTATGTGCAATTTTTCTTAAGCTATGTTATATCAATATGTGCAAACATAAAAATACAAACATAATATTTGTAATATTACTATTATTTATATTATATAATATTATAAAAATTTATACATTTAAATAGAAATTATAAAGTATTACTATTGTTATTGTCATACATAAATATTTATACAAATAGAGGTAAAAGATACTAATTTTTATAGAAATATACAATTTCATATATTTTCACTATAAATTGTGTAATTTTTACGCACATTATTTATGTAAATTTACATACTTCTTTTACAGTGTATTTACAAAATGGACAATATCTATATATTTTAAGATAAAAGATTGTACGACACAACAAATTGACATAAACATTTTATATCCAACAAAAAATAAATTAAGAAGCAGTTTTATTGAAAAATAACACTTACTTTTATAACAATTTGAATCTTTTTTTAGTTCTTTGGCTTTTATTATTGCCTTGCAAGAAAATGCAATAAATCAAACTTTGAAATTGTCTACAAGAGCTGACACTGGATGGAAAATGCAATAAATTGAGGATGCTTTGTACTTATAGTCAAGGCTGTAGATAACATTAACAAAAAAGAACGTCTACAATGACGAAATATCACATACTTTGTTGTCCTTGACGAACTACGACTGATCACTTAAAAAGATTAAATCGTCTCATATGAGAGCGCGAGAGGCATCTCCTAACAAGCCGGTACTTATTTCGCTAACAGTGCGGATCTCTCGAGAATGAATGATTCCGATGATTCCCTCGCGCGACCACCGTCCTCGTGAGTTAAATGACGCGATAACACCTAATTGGGTTATCGGAGTGTTACGTTATACGCGGCGCGCTGAATTCTGCCCAAGTCGCGCCTATTTTTTTGCAACAAGAGTCAAGTTGCGCAAGATAAAGTCTTGCACTTGCGCTATTTTCGCGGCTTCTCCGGCGATGATGATTTCGCGGCCGCGCGGAAAGCAGATGGGATAATAAAAGGGATTAATCGCACGCGTACACATTCATTGCGACCAATTGACAATGGCATGCACGGAAATTATTTTTCCCCGCGTGCGTGCCAAGCGCGATTTATCCATCCGACTTTGTCCGGAAATTTCTGATAGCTTCCACGTCCGGAAGCCTCACGGAGTAATATTTAAGAAGTTTGCGAGACCATCAAAGTGCGCAAATTGAGTATATGAACGCATCCGTGCTGATATTGATGGTATTAAAAAAGGAGATTGAATGTTTGCATAATTGCGCGAAACATTACAATTCTAATCCGCGTGGGAATATCTGCAGATCTCTTTATGGAATAATCTCGTGGTTTCGACACTAATTTCCATTACTAATTTCATTGTTATAATATGCTGCAACTACATGGATACCCTCAGAAAAAATATTTGATATTAATACTGTTTGTTTTTGATGTTTGTGACTATTGCATAGTAAGATTATAGTTATGATTAGGAGCTCTATTTTTATTATTGTTATGGTTATTACTTGTAATATTATAATAATTACTAATCATAATTAATAACAAATATATAATGATAAATAATTAATAGTAACAATAATTATATTTACAGTTATATATAAAGAAAATATATATAGTTGGCATTGAAAATTATAATTTATTTACTATACAATTACAGTATAATACCAAATATTTTTTTCTCAATGTATCAATACACTGAGAAAAAAATATAGTTAATTTTAATAAATATTTAGTTCAATACTGCCAACTAAATATTTACTTACAGTAAATAAATATCTGTCCAGTAAAAAAAAGATTGTTAAATTAAATTAACATTTCTTGTATCAAATAAATATATCTTTATATTTAATAAATATTTAGTTGGCAGTATTCAACTAAATATTTATTAAAATTGACTACATTTTTTTTCAGTGTACTTGCGTACTGTCGAAAAAATCAGAACACGGATAAAAATTAATTCGCTTAAGACACACGATTGCATGTCGCTGTAGAATTATTTAATTTACTCGAGAGAATTCACATTCGTTATTCAATTACAGCTTTTCCTGTATATAAAACCGATATATTTAACTTGCACTGATCGTTTTACTGGTGTGACATAGGCCTCAGAAATTATAATCTTTCTAGCGAAGTCGAGATATGAATAAGCTCGATCGTTACATTATCTTTAGAAGAATACAAATGATAAATGACAAAGTTCAACGATTGTAGGGCATCTGTTATCTGTAGTTCGCTGATTACGCGTTTTACAATCCTTCGCGTGTTCGTTGAGGCGCGACAAGCATACATATTTGTTCCATTTTGGTTCTCGCACCTTCTCGCCGAGTATAACGAAGTTTCAAATCACATTTTCTCGCATTTTTAAGCGACGTATTTCGAACGCCGCGATCAAATTCAAGTGGACATTGACGCAGATGGGATGGCGATATGTCGGATGTAGGTCCCATCGGAATTGTGGCTAATTGACGTTATGGTTTTAATAACGCTCTTAAATGTCGCCGATTAAGTAATGCTACCTAAACAATGCTTTTAATTGCCTCTGACAGAACACCCGTTAATACGTCTACATTAGTAAGGAGCTGGTTTAACCCTTCCGGTTGCGTATGTCCCCTTTGTCGGAACGTTCAGACGCCGTTTAAATTGTTTGGAAATTAAAAAGGAATCTATTACATATCGATTTACAGCTTTTTAATTTAAATTTTTGTTATCTTTTTAACTTGTAATTTAGCTTAATTGCCTTGCAACGTGTAACTCAAATAATTTTCAATTTGCACTTTAATCTCTGAATAATTCAAGATGCTTGTAACCATAGACATAGATCACATGGAATAGAATATTATAGACGGTATTCACAGTCCATTCTTATTTTAAGACTGCCTTAAGTAATGTCTTAAGACGCTAATACAAATCTTTAATTGATTTATAACATATTAAGACTGTACTTAAATCAGTCATAAATATGTATTAGAATTGATTATAAATACCAGTCTATGTTTACATGCTTGTAAACTAATATATTGTAACTCGCATAATTTGAAATCATCAACTTAAATGATTCAAAATACACAGTAAAATCATTCTGTATCCGTGTTAAAAACTGTTCTTACTAAAAAATTTTTGTGTTAAATTTTTAACCTATCCGAGTGTTAATTTAACATTATGTGATTGAGTTAATTGAATATTTTTTTTAATTGATATTCAAATAATAAAATTTATAAATAAGTGAACAAATGACATTAAAAAATGCATTTTAATGTAAATTCCAAGATTAATAATTACAATATGTTAATTAACATTATAAATATTAAACTTACTAAAACATATTAATTATTACATACCATAAGTGCTAATTTTACTGAAGAAATATGCTTTCATAATTGGCTTACAAATTATATCAGTATTGATCATGTTTATGTTAATTTTTAAAAATAATATTTGTATTATTTCCCAATTCATTTTATATTAAATTAACACAAAAATTTAAGTGAATCAATTTAAGACATGTGAAATTTAATACAAATTTTCCAACTGTATACTTATATTATAGATTTGCATTCATCAAAGTTTTCTGAAATTAATATTGCGCTTTGTACCTTCTGAAAAAAATCTGTCTTGTGTGTAAAATGATCAACTCGATATGAGAAGCGAAATTGGATTAGAAAATCCTAATGTTACAAGTCACACTCCATAAACTGCAAAACAAGAATCCACTTTTATTGACAAGCGTTTCCTTCTCTTCCGTGCAAGTTGCAACCGCTACATAATCTGATTAATAAACACCGCCTATCCACGTTAATTAATTAAGAAGGCGGAGATGGAATGCGGATGGCGGGCGCGATAAAACGGCGAGGAGCACCCCGGAATATGAAATGCATCTATCGCGGCATATACTGGTTTTTATCGACGCGCGCGAGAGATGACCCATTCACCGTCATCCGGTGCGCGTCTATGAACGTGTTGTGCTAGCGATTCATCATTTCGCCGAATGACGAATGATGCCCTCGCGCGCGGAATCCCGTTCGCGCCGTTCGTCGTCTTTCCGATTGTCACTGATAACACCGAGGGAGCCGCGCGAATGATCGACTGCGTAATCCGCGAAAAAGATCCTCACCTGGAATGGACGCGCACTGGTGCGCATCCGACAAAGAAATATCGTTGGGCATTATAATAATAGAACGGTGCTATCGGAGGTAACTTTATCGTACAAGTGAATCTAAAGCTTCCATTCATACAGTAAAAATAATTCGTCTTTGTATTAAAACCTGTTATTGTTAAAATTTTGATGTTAAACTTTTAATATCCGTTAATTTAACATAATATGATTGCGTTATTTGAATATTTCTGTTAAATTAATATTCAACATTTTTCAGTGTTAAAATAGCAAAAAATTGTGAACAAATTGTAAAAATTAATGTAACGTTTTAAAACGTTAATTCTAACATGAATAAATGTGCTGAATAAATAAAATAAATATCTCTTTGTAGTGCTTATAATTACATTATACAATCATGATTGCTCCTTAAGAGCACAAGCACAATCTTTAAATAATCAACGTGTTCTGTTTAGAATCATAAACATTATCGCAAGAAATGGGCGAAAAAGCCCCGAAAAGAATAAATATGATTTCATCGATTTTTTAACTAATATTGCTAAACTGAATAACTATGGATATTATATTAATTAAAATATATATTTTAAAATTAATTAAGCGTGTATGTTTACTAAATTTTATTTTTTAATTGTGACATATATACAATATATATACGTATATGGATTAACAATAAAACAATTCGAAACCACAATACGTAGTTATGTACTCCTTTAAATTACAAACAATAATAATAATAATAATAATGTAATATAAAAAAGGCTGTAGGAGTCAACGCTATGTCCAAGTTTATATGTGTATCAGATAATATATTTGATCATTATTTAATTTATCGCTAATTATAAGCAGTGTTGACTCCTACAGCCTTTTTTATATTACACTATTATTATTATTGTTGTTAGTACACACATGGAGTATGTTCTTAACCACGGACGTTCAAGATCGAAATATAAATAAGGAGATTTCGGCACATTGTACGTCATTTACACGTTCTGCTGGCGGAAGACGGATTGGACTCTAACGTTACTCTCGTTAACAACGTGGAAAATAGAGTCGATTTTAAGTATAACGGGATCGCCACTTAAAATTATCCATGGTTAGTTCAAACTACTTAGACTGATTTAAGCCGCGTATTACGCGACGCCCGGCGGCAGGAAGTGAAGAAGCAACTCGTAGGGATGTAAAGGCGGTCAGCATTAGAGCCGCTATCGCAACCTTTAATGCAACTCCGTGACAAGGCGTCATTCGTATTTTATCAGTGTCTATTAAGGTTCGTTTCAAAACAGAGAAAAGAAGAGATCGACATTAAATAAATAAAAGACTACAGTCCAATAGATGATCGGCATATTCGCTTAAGTTTTTATAGCTGTGACAGTATTTTTACATTTATCATTTTTTGCTCCGCTTGCACCGTCTTCGTTACATTGTGAGCCTTATTTGAAATAAAATATTCGTATCGAACACCTGAAAGCACTAGTCCTCGGGAAAATTTTGTTACGAGTGTACAGGAAGCCACGTCGAAGTAATGAAGCTGTCAGCAACCGAAGGTTGTTAAACCTAAACGACATACGCTGTGTAATGATAAGAAGCACGTCACGCATCAAGTTGTTTTTCTGTCGCTCATCGCGCCGACTAATTTTGATTTGAGCATAATTTAAAATCGTTAACTGTCCGCGCGATCGCAGAACAATAATTTCCGACAAGAAGAGACAAATGATTACGCAAAGCCGGTATTGCCAGGATTGCGATACCGCAGGCAAAGTTTTACATCACGACCCGGAAGTATTCCGGGGTACCAAAGTTCCGCGGTTTTTTTTTTAAATTAAAGATATACTGGCTATTCTCGTATAAGTGACCACCTTTTATCTCGTACTATCAGAGATGGACCTAATAAATATAATATTAAATTCAATAGTTCTAACTAAACTCTATTCTAAGCACAGTGATCACTTAGAAAAATTATCCATGTTAGAGAACGAAGAGATATGTCTAATTTTTGCACGTGAAATAAATATTACGATATAATAAAAGTTGTAGCGTTTGTTATTTGTTCAGAATGACCAGAACTCTACAACATATTAAAAATACACTAATTCGACCTTTCAATGTTCTAAGATTTTAGAAAAGCGTTATTTGATGGGTCGAATTTCTAAGGATCGAGAGATGTCGATGCTTGATGTCTTTTCGCGCACAACATAATTGTATGTCGCAATACCTCGTGTCGTGACCGATTGCATTTGTGACACGACGCTCGTTTAAGGAGACCGCAAATAATTGCTCCGGCCATGTTTTTTGCAATCCTTCACGCTATTGTTTGTTTGCCCCTAATCGCAATGGAAAAGCGGACTGCTTTTGATCGCCTTAATTTTAATGGCCCGCAATTCGCGCCGTTCGTTCTGAAGCTATTGTAGTTTCCAATTGGACACTGTCGTAAGCAGTTAATCACCCACACTAATTAGGTCTGTTATCTAGATGCTAGTCATTTATACAGTTCTATTAAGACACTATTAATTTATTGGAAATGATAATAACAGTGCAATAAATCAGCTTTTTCTTCTTCAACAAGTAATGAGTTTTTGTAGGGCTTATTGCACTGAAGAAAAGTACATATATGCTTTTAAAACAAATGTCTTCAATTATTATCCTTCGATCCCAGGAAACAAATTGTTATTTGTTATCATCAAATGTCTTTGACGACATTTGGACGTAAAAATGACGAGAAATTACGTCATTTTGTTTCTTCGAATTTTTAGAAGCTTCGTTTAAATTCTTTATGCGATAACGCAAATTTGCAATATATGTGATATATAACTATAAAAAATTCAAATATTTTTTTACAATAAATGAAAATGAATGATCGTGTAAAATCGCTTTTATTGTTTATATGCGATTTTAAGTGATGTATTGAAGTAATAAAATTTATTAGTAGATATTATTTCATGTCATAAAATTAAACTAATTTACAAGGTTTCCATTTTAAACACCTGAATGATGATTCTTACATATTTTGCTCCGTAAAAATCTATGTATAATGAAATCTTTTAATCTTTATTTATTCTTTTATTTACAATAATTAAATATTAAAATCACAATTCGAGTGTTGTAAAACAGAAATCTTGTAACACAATGTATAAATTAATATAGTAATTATTCATTTTATGATACCAAAAACACTATTACATCTGAAAAAATATATTAATATATATTAAATCAAGGATGACATTTACGGTACATTTAGAAACAGTTTTTAAAGGAAATAGTAATATTATGAAAGTATCAGTATGTGTTAAATTAATTATCAATGTAACAAATGGAATATTAATATTCCAAAAAGAAAAAAATATTATTAGATATGAGATTCGCTCTGCCGTTACTTATATCTTTGTGTAATAATATGAAACATCGGTTCGAAAAAAAATTAAAATAAATAAATTCGAGCCAAAATTATGATAAATAAAAATTGAGAAGTTGAAAATTGTTTAAAATTACAAAAAATGTGGAAAGCGTAAAGAAAGTGAGGTTTGTATTTCCGTCAAAGAGATGAGCGTGAGTGATCTCCGCGAGAAGATCTTCAAATAAAGATATCGGCCGATGAACACATTGCGCATTGATTTCAGTGCTTGTTAGGACACGCTATCATTACGGGCGGGTGTTAAAATTACACCCTGTCGACACGGTTATAACGGCACGCCACGTGTTGATCGGCGCGATCGGACACCGCGATACAAGTTCGACAGTGGACCAATCTCCCAAGGAGCATTCGTTTGCATACAGATTGGATTAAAGCTTATTTCGGCTACGAGGCGATGATCGACCACGCTCCTCGTAATTTTGCCGTCAATTATCGTTATTATTATTATTACCACTCGAACGCAAGCTTCGCTACAATTTTCCAATTAACGACGCGTATCAAAGTTAGTCATCTCGCCGATTTCCAATTTTTGCCGTAATGACAATCGGTGTTTTAACGGGATCTGATTATCGTCGATAATAAGAATAAAATATAAAGGAAGATAACGCAGGATGAGAGAGATTTTAAAGATTTTTCACCAAAGTCAAATAAGTCCATTTTTTAAATCTGGATTATGGCGTCAAATTATACTCTACCAGTAGCGTCACATCAGGAATAATTTTATTCCGACAAGAATCAAAACAGAAAAAGTTTTTGCTAAGAACAAAACATAACATTTTGTAAAAACTGAAAAAATTATTACTTTATACTTTAAATAACATATTTTCTTCATCTTTGTCATTATTAATATTTAAAAAAGGTAAATATGAAATATGGGATAATTAGATAGTAAATATAAAATTTTCACACAAACACCGAACAATTTTAGTTTTTCTTTCTAAATGGAATAAATGCCTTAAAATATTTATTAAATAATATTTCTAAAACTTTACACATATATATCTACTAGATATATGTCGGAGAAAGACAATCATGTTTATATAATAAACGATTCTGTTAGTTTCTTGAAAATTTAACTTTTCCCGCTCGTGTACTCTTCATTTACTCTCAAACGAGTTTGGGAAGAGTTGAGTTCTTTATAACACTAAATTACCCAAAACAGCTCTCACTTCCTTTTTTTTTAAGTCGGGAGTGCGCGAGATCGTTCACCGACGTAATCGCGTGTAAACATCCGTCAGGTATACACCCCGAGCAGTTAGTGGGCCACTGTTTGAGCAAGATTGCTTCATCACGCGCTGTGCACACGCATTAATATCGCTTTACAAGCGCCCGCCGGCAAAGGTGATACGCGCCAGGCGTGTAACGCGTATGTCAGAAGTCACGGGAGGAGATGTACGAAAAGGAAAAGCGTGAGAGATGCTGGACACGCGAGTGCATTAATCTCCCTCGCGCCAGCGAAACGAGAAACGCGCGGGACGAGTTGCCGCAGATCCGCTTGAAAGGCACGCGAGGGAATGCAAAGGCTGCATTGCAGCGAGAGAGCCTCAGCGCGATCTCGTTTGAGGGATCTTAAAATCGCAAAATCTTGGATTTCATCTCTGGTACGAACATCTACTGATTCAGTACGCCGGAACTCGGATGTTTCGGAAGATTATCCAAGCGTCGTGAAATTCTGAAGGAAATATTCTCTCTACGGTTAAAGAATCGTTGGATTGACAAACCCTTACAGAAATTTAATATTGGAAAGTAGCAATTACCGAGAGAATATTGTTGGGAGGAAGAATTCTTTAAGATGACTTTTCAAAGATTTACACAAAAATATTATTATGAGCACCAAAAATATTATTAGACCTGTCTTGGCTGAATATGGCATTCTTTACTCATATATATTGAACTTCACTAAAATCTCTTTAAAAAATGATATCGAAAAGTTATCGTTCTGTAAGATGTCTTCTGAAAGAACTTTTTATAGTATCTACTTATAAATGTTATTAGTAAGCAATTACGCGGCACCGCCATCAGACGCAGCGGAGTTCTCTGTTTCTCGTAAAAATCATGAACAACAGAAAAAGAGGCACACCGTTATAGGTAAATATATGTAAGACATTGTAAGATCTTTCATTTGTGTTTTAAGAAAATGATTTTTTGAAGTAAGTCCTTAAAAATAAGGTCCCATGAATGGATAAAAGTAAATTAGATGTATTTTGACACTACGATTTCGTTCAGTTTGTATCAAAATTAATTAAATAATTAAGTTAGTTGATTAAAATTAATTAAGAAATCTGATATTTATAAGAAATTAGATTTAGGAATTCTCTTAGATGTTATTTAAATGACATATCCCTTTTTTATTTAAAATTGATATTAGACAACTTCTTGATATCATTATGTTATCTTCAAGATTGTATTGCCGAACATCCTACTCTCAAATATGAGCTCTTGAAGAGTTCTGATAACATAATACTTACCGAATAATTATTAATTAATACTGGAAGGACCGAGGCAGCCTCGCGAAATTCAAACTGCTATAATTTTTTTCAACTTTGCTTCCACGTAATATTCTCTTGTAACTTTTATCATTTTTCATGTTTTTAATTTTAGTAAAAAATGTTTCATGTATATACAAAATGGTTGAATTTTTATTTAATTGTCTATATCTAAACGAACCATTGAAATCAATTAACTAACCTTTTTTATATTTGATTTTGCTTTCGTATACATTTTGCAATATTATTTACAAATTTATGACTTTAAATGTTCAATAAATTATAGTTACATTATTGTTAAAGTAATTAATGTTAAATATGATTATCTATACATTTCGTTTCTTTCTATTTATTGTTTATAAAATAAAATGTGGAACCAAATTGACTCCTACGGTCTTTCCTTTTAGGAATCATCAAATCCAGTCTTTTAGTGTTAAGCGCTATACAATAGTACTTTTAATATTGAAAATAAGTAATTAATTACTATCTTTCAGTATTAAATTAGCCAGTATTAAATTAGATTTCTGTAAGGGAAGTTCAATGTCCTATGAACCACAGCCCTATAAACCTTGTGTTAGATAATGATCGCGTTATCGCCCATGCGATAAAAAATGGCGTGACGTGAGAAAGCCAGCGTACTCCAGCGTTTGCGATTGCGGCGCCAAGGAGCCTAAGTGGCGGCGTTTAAAGCCGGTCGCGGTTCATAGCAGCTGACGTTAATTACGAGGCGCCAGATGTGAATGGCCGCCTTGTTCCGAGGTGGCACTCCACTCTCTTCCTATTCTACCTTTTCTTTTTCTCTATCCCTCTTTCTTTTTCTCTCCTCTCTTCTTGCGCGTGCCACGATGCCGCGGAAACGCCGCGTTTCCGCTTGCGGCATCTTCAAGCTGGCGCCATAAAGAGCAACCTATGACTCGTGATTAATTCTTGCTTCTATAATTTCGGAAATTAATAAGGAAACTGCTCGCGGTCCCAAAAAATTCGTATATTCAAGAATGTAAACACATTAATACGTTTCTGTTAATAATCGATTGAATCTCATATTTGTATATAGAATTCTTTTACAAAATTGTATGCATATATATGTATATATCTCAGAAATCGAAAAATATGTTAAAAATGCTTCTAGGCCGAACATATGCAGATCGAGATACAAAAATTATTGCTGTCCAGGATGGTCAAAAAAAGTGGAAACAGGCTTGTGCATCATTCGTAAGTAAAAACACTGATCCAATTTTACTAAAACATTATTTTGCTAAAATTCATAATAATAATTGATTAATTTATATATAATTATAAGTATATATTAAATTAATGCATATAATTATAATTATATATACATATATAATTAATTATATAACTACAGTGTAATAAAGACGGTGACACAGCAAAAAAGTATGAAAAAATAGCAAACTATGAGATTCAACGGAAAATTAAAATTTTTGTTTATGAGCTAAGTTTAAAATCAAAAATATGATCGTTTCATTCTTCCTCAAATTTTATGATAATTAATTAATCATGTTAAATTGTAATTAATGATTTTTTAAATTAAAACAAGCAGAGTTGAAATACATAATAACACGAAATAATGATAAAACCATGTTACTGGCAATAATAAAGTAAGCGACGATCCAGGATGTAATAATTCGTATCCTTTCGATTTTATCGCAATCGGACCTCCCACGAGATATTCGCGGAATAGAAAGCGGTTATAAATATCGGGCAAGAGGAACCACCTATCATTACCGATACTGCTCGGGAATGATAACGATCGATGCAATTACGTAACGGACAAATGGACATTTATGCGACACGAACGGCCGCCTCGAATAAAACTGGTTTAATGACCTGTTATGTGCTTCCTGTTGATCACATTGTCTGATGGTAATGTGGCCGCACTTCGTTCGAGATCTGCATTCCGTCACAATTTCCGGGTGTCTGACAATATAATTATTAACAATAATTAGTTCGTAATGTCTTAAAGATGTTGAACCATTAATATAGCACCTTTTAATTATAATTATAATTATTATAAATTTGCATTGATAAAATTTAATTTAGCGTAGCAATAAAGTAAAAACAGTCTAGGCTCTCTCTTCTGTTTATATAAAAAATTGTAAACATCAAATCATCTAAATTCCCTGCCTTTAAAAATTTTTGCTGCAGTTAAGTGAACTATTTCTAATCGCAAAAAAAAGAAAGTAACGTAAATTGAAGACTCGAGATAGGTCACAAGTTCATACAAACGTCATTCTATTCTTCTTGGCGTTCCAAAAGTCAGAACTTGTATTATCAAATGGAAAGCACCCTTCACTTCTTTATATGTATATGTGATTGTTTTGGATGACATTTATTGATTTCTTGTTAAATCTTGAGATTAGATTTTAAACAATATTGAGTGAAAATCGACCGATAAAATTAAATAAACATGAAGGAAAAAAATATATCATATTCGGTCATCAAAGCGGTTCATTTTAAATTTTAAATATCTATTGTTTTAGCGATTTGCGCAAAACGCTGCGGTCCTCTTGGGAGATGCATAAAACCGAATGTCTGTATGTGTGAGGGCGGTGTTGTCGCTTCCGCCTGTGGCAATGGTAAAAGCAAAGGTGAGACATATACCAGATGTTCTCCAGAGTTTTCAAACCAATCCTTTTGTAAAGTTGTTAGTCATTTTTGAACGGTTTTGAAGACAATAACGGATTTATTAAAAATAAAATTTGTTGATGATCTGATCAACAAATATGTCATCAACAGTCATCACCGCCGAGACCGGAAATGGCGGTGATCGCGGCGAGGCAGGCAGATGTAAGGTTCATTGCATAAACGGAAACTGTGTCGACGGCCGATGTCAGTGTCGCAGCGGGTACCAGGGAGAATTCTGCAATGAACGTAAGTGCAATTAATCGCGCAAATTGAAATAAAATCATAGATTCTTAAGAGTTTTCTACGAAAACAAATTACAATTCTATCTTGAATTGGAGCACATCTTAGAAGTCGAAAAAGAGAAGAGAAATAAAAAATTATTTAAAAAAATAACTAATAATAATTAATAGAAGATCACTTCTTAACTAGCGATTTGTCGCGAGCCCTGCTTAAACCAGGGAAGATGCATTGGTCCAGATCGTTGCGCTTGCATCTACGGTTACACCGGAAGACGTTGTGAAACCGATTACAGGTAAGATAACGAATACATCGATGTATCGCCTAGTTATACTTTCATGTATTTTCGTTTCTAGGACCGGACCCTGTTTCACCAAAGTAAAAAATGGTCAATGCTTGGCAAGCCTTGAAGGAGTGGTTTGCACACGACAGTTGTGCTGCGCCACGGTGGGCAAGGGTTGGGGTCACCCCTGTGAGAGATGTCCAGCCAGACTGGATTGTGAATTGGGTTACTTGAAAACCAATCAGGGTCAATGCGTCGGTACGTTAACGTCTCATTAACTTTTGATATACAGATTATCCTGATTATCATCAAATGTCATTAAAACGTATATAACTTAAAAGTTTTATAGTTATTGGAATAAATCATAATTATAATATATATTTAATTATTAAATCATTTTTATAATTATAATTATATGTTGTATTAAATCATAAATTATAATTATTAACATAAATAAATATAACAAATAGTATAAGAAAACTTCTTACGATATCTTCAGATATCAACGAGTGCGAAGCAATTCCCGGACTTTGCGAAGGTGGAAAGTGCTTGAACACTCCTGGCTCGTTTACCTGCGAGTGCCCTACGGGACAAGCGAGAGATCCCGAGACCAATGAGTGCAAGGACAGGGATGAATGCCAAGAGGAAGGCATCTGTGCGGATGGCCGATGCATAAATACGAACGGCGGTTATTACTGCCACTGCAATCCGGGATTTATACAGAGCCAAGATCGCAAATTCTGCATTGGTAACTAATCATGAGAACAAATATCGCAATTAATTTTTAAATGACTATATGAGGTAGCTAGAACATCAGATGTAGTTTTCTTTAGAACCTTGTTCTAGAAAAAAATATTGCCCATTTTTTAAATATCTATTTAAAAAGTTAAATATTACAATAAAAATCAACCAAAATGTCAAACACTATCATTAATATTTTCTTCTTAAATAACTTAATTTTTTTACGGAATTTATTTTGAGTTCTTCTACGCCTTTTTATTAATTTCTTAATTAGTTTCTAATTTTTTAAATTAATAACTAATTATTGTTCATCAGATGGCAGACAGGGATTGTGTTACACGGCAGTAAATCGTAACGGACAATGTAGAAATCGGCTCGCTATGCGATTGAGTAAAAAGGATTGCTGCTGTGGCAAGAATATGGGTCGAGGATGGGGTGATGAGTGCTTTATCTGTCCTAATCCTGGCAGTGGTACGTATACACTTTTAAAAAGGAGATTTCACAAAGCAGTGCATCTTGATACTACATGCATTTTTCATAATTTTTAACGGTATTTGCATAATTATTATTTGATTAATTTAAATTTGCATAATTTAATTGGTTTAAACTAAAATCGATTTTATCAATTCGCGGAATTTTGAAGACAGTCTGTTTTGTCCAACCATAAATAACTCTAAGGCTCGATTTCACGATATACGGTTACCTAAAGATTGAAGGTAACCAAGAAATTCATGAATGAATTTCATTGATGAATCTGTTGGTAACCTTCAATCTTTAGGTAACCATATATTGTGAAAATGGGGCTAAGCGAGTACGCTGAAAAATTTCTTCTTTGAAGCGACACGCAAAGCAAATCCAAAACTAGACCCGCGTGACACATGAAAAATTGACTATATGAAAGCGAACGACTACGGCGACTGGCAATTCTACAGGATCCACGTTATTACTCAATTGTAGACGATTACAACAGGCTTTGCTCGCAACTGCAGTCAATCACCGAGGTGAATGAGTGCGTGTTGCGACCGGACATTTGCGGCGACGGAAAATGCATCGATACCAAGGAAGGCTACGAATGCGAATGCTATCCGGGTTTCACAAGGAAGCCTGGCGGTAGATGCGAGGATGTGGATGAGTGTCAGTTGGATTACTGTCAGGGCGGAATCTGTCGTAACTACCCCGGCAGCTTCGCCTGCGATTGTCCACCCGGCTTTGTCGTTTCTGGCGAGGGCAGATACTGCACCGGTAAAATCATTACTCGAATCCCTTTTCAACTTTTTGACGCAGTACAACGGTATTATCGATAAAAGCAACAATATAATAACAATAATAATAATAATTGCAATAACAGTTGTGTTGGTAAGAAAATTGCAAAAATATTTGATGGTAGCGTAAGATAATTAATAATAATGCATTGAAAAAATAGTTGCAATTATTATAATTTAACTACAATTTATAGTCATTTTCAGTTTCAACTATGTATTTTTTAATAGAACTATATTAACGTTATTATTATTACTAACATTATAGCTATAATAACTGTATGGAGCTTATAATCATAATTTATCTTGTTATTATAGTCACAAATACTTTTCTCTCAATGTGTGACGAATAAATACCTTTCTAGATCATGACGAATGCCAAGATACAGGCATGTGTACCAACGGACATTGCATCAACATGAACGGATCCTTTAAATGTAAATGCAACGATGGTTACGCGCTATCACCGACAAAAAATACCTGCATAGGTGAGGGACCTAAGGAATAATAAATATTACATTATACATGCATGAATAAAGTGCTTCGCAAGAATCGGATATTTTTAGAAGCGAAGTATTTTGTATGATTTCTAAAACAATGGGGGGGGGGGGATGAAGAAAAAGAAGATATTTCTGAAATAGAAATAGTTGCGTAACAGTTTGTCTAAACTTTCTTTTTTCAGATATCAACGAATGTGTTGAGAATCCAAGAATTTGTCTGAACGGCCATTGCGAAAATACGCCAGGGTCCTATCATTGCATCTGTCAGTCAGGCTTTACTCCTTCAAGAGACAATACGTTTTGCGTGGACATGGATGAATGTTCCACCAGTGGGATGTGTGAGAACGGCAAGTGCGTCAACATGGAGGGCTCCTTCAAGTGCGTGTGCGACTCCGGCTTCAGGATCGGTCCTGATTTAAGTCACTGCATTGGTATTGACCTCATTGAACAACTAACAATTAAGACATTCGTGGAAATAAAATACTAGGTTTTTATAATTCTGCATAATCTAGATTTTCGATGATCTAACATTCGAAAAATTTAATTTCGAGCATTTAAATTCTGCGAGATTATTTGACTTTCTCCAAACATTTAAAGATAAAATTAAATACGGAAGAAAGAAATAATTAATTTGTAATTTATTGTTATTTATCTTACAAGATATCGACGAATGCGTGAATTTACCGTGTCAAAATGGACGTTGCATCAACACGCCTGGTAGTTTCCGATGTGAGTGTCATCCGGGATTTAATCTGGGCCCTGACGGAAGGTCCTGTTTAGGTTTGTATGAGTTACATTCTGCTCTTAAAATGTTACACAAAATAAAAAAGTAAATTATTAAAATGAATTATTACATACTTTTTAATTCAAATTTTTTAAAATAATTAAACGTTCATTAAATAAAAACTATTATTTCTCCAAAAATTTTGTGATTTGATTGCTGTTTAGATAACTTTACAATTAAATCTTGCGTTAAATGTTCTCTAAGACAAGATTCATATTAATTTTATTAGAAAGTAATAAATTGACTTCTCGTATAGAGTTTTCTCTCTTATACAACTAATTCAATGTTTGATTAATGATTAACAAAACATTACATTTCTATTGGATGACTCTGCGCTGTTCAGATACGAGAAGAGATCTGTGCTATTCGCAGTACAGAGACGGCCAATGCTCCAATCCTACGTCCACTGCCGTAACAAAGTCCAGTTGTTGCTGCTGCACAGTGATCCTGGGCCAGCCATTGGGCTGGGGTAGTACCTGCCAACCTTGTCCGCTTCCAGACACCACAGAGTTCGAAGCCTTATGTCCGCACGGCGCTGGAATGACTTATAATGGCGACGGTAAAACACTAACAATCGTTTCACTTGTCAGAAATTCAATATTCTTAAACCTGCCAAGACATCAGCCTTTACATTTATAAAACGCCAACATTAAGTAGCAACTTTTACAATTCTAAAATCTATATAGATATTCGTAAATCTTTTACATATTAATATTATAAAATTTACAAAATTTGCCAAGTTTTCAATTTAACGAATAATTTTAATTATGATTACCATTGTAGACATTAACGAATGCGCTCAGAACCCAAACATTTGCGTCAATGGCGGATGTGAGAATCTTATGGGAACGTATCGGTGTATCTGCGACAATGGATACGAAGTTGATGCAACAGGCAAGATATGCAGCGATATCAATGAGTGTGAACTGGAGGATTCCTTATGCAGCGGCGGACAGTGTCGAAACACACCCGGTAGTTTCCAAGTAAGCAAATTATTCATTTTTTATTAAATGAAAGAGAGAGAAGAATTAAGAAGAAACTTGCCATTTAAACCTTTTTAAAAGAATTAAGTAAATCAACTTCATGAAATAAAAAGTACAGGAAATTAAAATTATAAACTAATTATTTTGATAGATACTAAAATCAAATGAAGTTGATCTAATGAAGTTTAGTTTCTCTGTACGTGAGAAATTTACTCATTAATTGCTTAAGTTACACTTTATTGCATATCAATTTTTTGTAATATATTATATATTTCTAACTAACTCAATTTGGAATATAAATATCGTGAACTATCGACAGCATCATTTTACTCACAGTGCATCTGTCCGACGGGTATGAGATACAACACGCAGAATCAAATGTGCGAAGACGTGGACGAATGCGAGGAGTTAGGACCAGACGTATGTTTCAATGGTGTTTGCATCAATACTCCGGGAGCCTACGAATGCGAGTGTTCTCCAGGGTACATTCTCGATAACACCGGTCACATTTGCATGGGTACGGAAAATTCCAAATAACAATGGAACGATTCCTATTGTAAGTATAAATAAAATAAATATAAATAGAGACAGGATTTTGAATTCCAGACAATCGAAAGGGCTCTTGCTGGACCAAAATGATAGATGGTCGCTGTGAGAATAACTTACCAAAGGTAACTCTGCGATCGGAGTGCTGCTGCTCAGTCGGGGTGGCCTGGGGCAGCCCCTGCGAGATTTGTGATCATTCATTTTGCGAGTGCTCAAAGGGCTATGCGAAAGTCGACGGCAAGGGCTGTGCGGACATTAACGAATGCGAGCTCAACAGCGGGATTTGCAAAGGGGGTGGTACCTGCGTCAACACAGACGGCTCGTATCGTTGCGAGTGTCCTCCTGGCCTCACTTTAGACACGACGCGTAAGCCAATAGTGTCAAATTGTCACAGATACATATACCGCTTTTTATTAAAAAAAAATTGTTAAATATTATTATATTTTACTAAGTTGAATATTTTTGTCTCAAACGTTCAATTATTTGTGAACCATGTATATACATACTTTGAAATATCTTCCATATTTTTTCTCAATATCTCAAATACAGACACCACTTGCATCGACACCAGGCAAGAAATATGTTTCTTGGATCATCGTCATGGTCAATGCACCAGTCCCATAGAGGGTCATTTCTCCAAGAGCCTCTGCTGCTGTTCCGTAGGCCGCGCCTGGGGTAGCGACAAATGCGAGCTGTGCCCTAAAATAGGCACACAAGCTCACACAGAATTGTGCCCACGTGGAGACGGCTTCACTGAGCGACAGGATATCAATGAATGCGTCGAGTTCCCGGGCATGTGTTTGAACGGTAGATGCAAGAACACGATCGGCAGCTATAGTTGCAAGTGCAATCAGGGCTTCGCACTTGACGAGCATGGTATCAAGTGCAACGGTAGGTAATTTCTTCAGGGAATCTTGAAGTTCAGGATTTGGAAAGATTTAATCCTAGACGATAGTCTTTTTTGGGTTCTTGAACTCTAGAAGTATAAAAAAGTCAATTTCTTACTGATAGGTTTGTACTGAATCTGCGCTCTTAGCTTAAACTATTCTTTAAAAAACATTAACATTTAGATAATACAAAGTAATAATAGTTTTTAAAAATATTTTAAAGCACACATGCATCTTTTTAAAATAACAAATTTTTTAACCAATTTGGAATTAACTTTTGCTGTCATCGAAATTCGGCAAAACATTCTGTATAGACAGATAAATTAGGTAATATCTCTCTCTCTCAACTTAAAATTTTCAGATATTGATGAGTGCGAGATCATGCGCGGGGTGTGCGGTAATGGCACCTGTAGGAACACTCCTGGTAATTTTCAATGTGACTGCAATCCTGGCTACCGCAGCAATGATATCATGAAGATTTGCATGGGTATGGTATAAAAAATTTGATTTAAGTTAAATTAATTTAACTTAAAAAACTTAACACGGAATCTTTGAATTTGAAGATAATTTTGTGATGTATTGCCAAACATTCCAGACATAGACGAGTGCGAAGAGACGCCAGGATTATGTCGCGGTGGAATCTGCATCAATACCGAAGGAAGTTTCAATTGTCAGTGTCCTCCAGGACACGAGTTGGGGCCTGACAAGCAGTCCTGCAAGGATATTGACGAGTGCTCGAGAACTAGCGGTATATGCTCGAACGGCGTTTGCGAGAACATGATGGGCACCTACCAGTGCATATGCGACGATGGTTATCAACAGACGGGCCTTAGATCTCATTGCGAAGACATCAACGAATGCGCGATTGGTAACGGCGGCTGTGAAGACATTTGCCTGAATACGCCGGGCAGCTTTTCCTGTTCCTGCCGGTGAAAGATTGTTATTTTTTCAATGCACAAATATTTTAAAGTCCCTTAAAATTATCATTTATAAATACGAGAGAGATTCAAACATGAATGAGACATTTTTTGTTTAAATATAAATCAATGTTGGTATAGAACTATTTGTTTAGAATATGGTATGAGAATCCCGCAACTATAGGAACAATTGTAAAGCTACAATTGTGTAGAGCATGAACAAACACTCCCACTTGCCACCCACAATCAGTATAAACATATCTATCAACCATCATTTGTAGTTACACAAAAAAGTTTAATTGATATTTAAACTACTTTCGTATTTAAACATCGATTATGAAGTACCTACTTACCAGTCTATACATTCCACAGTAAATTTAACTTCTCTAATATATGTGTATCTATAATTCAGCTAATTAAAATTCTAAAGATATTATAATAATAGTTTATTATTCGCGAGACAGTACCGGCTACGCTTTGAACCTGGACGGCCGAACCTGTGTGGACGTAGACGAGTGCAAGGAGAATCCTCGCATCTGCAACGGAGGTAAATGCCAGAATATACCTGGCGGCTACATATGCAACTGCACGAACGGCTTGCTGCCCGGAAGAGACGGTATATCCTGTATAGGTAAACCTTTCATTACATTATTCTATACTCTAAATTTTTTTAAATGTAATCTCTAGAGTGAGAATTGAATTAATTTTGAAAAAGAGTGACGAAGTTTTTAATCTTCAAGAATGAGATTTCACTCTTCAGAGTGAGATTCACTTTAAATGTTTTAGATAGATATAATTGACATTATCCATCTTGTTATTTACGCGTCATTTTTATCAGACGTCGACGAGTGCGCGGCACAACCACGGATATGCGGATACGGCGAATGCTACAACACAATCGGCTCCTTCAATTGTCGCTGCGAAGAAGGATACTCGGTGAAGCCGGCGGAGGGACCAGCGTGCACCGACGACGATGAGTGTCGGTTGAATGCTTATTCCTGCAGCGAGTTTGCCGAATGTCAGAACACCCAGGGTTCATATGTGTGTACCTGTCATGAGGGCTTCACCGGGAATGGAATTGAGTGTTGGGACATCAACGAATGCTCCACTAATAATGGCGGCTGCGATTCTAATGCACATTGTATCAATACCGAAGGTTCCTTTAAGGTATCTGTCGAATGATGCATCAAATAATTCTTGATTGCTCAATGCAGTCATAATTATTACTAAAATGTATCAGTATGTATATGTTTGCATCTCAGAGTTTTCTTGGTCTATGAAAAGATTATTTTTCAGTATTAAAAAAATAATAAAAAAGAAATTTCGATGAAATTTCTTATGATTTTATCGGTTGATCTGTTAACATCAATTATTAGTATTAACTCATTTCGCTAAAACTATTTCGCAGTGCGTGTGTGATGCTGGCTTTCGAGGCGACGGCTACAACTGCAAGGACATCGATGAGTGCACAGAGGACAGCACGCTCTGTGAAAATGGTCACTGCTTGAATTACCCTGGTGCTTATCGCTGCGAGTGCGAGATGGGCTTCATGCACCCGGACGAGCGTAACGAGCAGGCTTGCGTGGACATCAACGAGTGCGAGATGTTCAGCAATCTCTGCGTCTTTGGTCGCTGCGAGAACATCTTTGGCATGTTCCGCTGTGAATGCAACGAGGGCTACAAGCTCGATGGTTCCGGTGGCAACTGCACCGATGTAGACGAATGTGAGAGCCCGCAATCCTGCCAGTACGGCACCTGCATCAACACGCAGGGCAAATACATCTGCAGATGTCCACCGCATCACGAGTTGGTGGAAGCCGGGAATGCCTGCGTTGGTAGGTTTTCTGTTCATTCAAACATTAGACTCTTCAAATATAATTCATTACCTCATTATCTTGATTTTGTGTTTGTCACGCAGATAGACGTGAATCGTTTTGTTTCACCGGTTACGAGCATGGTACTGGACGGCCTCAATGCATCTTCGATGTGTCATCATCAGTGACGAAGGCAACGTGTTGCTGCAGCATCGGCACCGCCTGGGGCAATAATTGCGAAGAATGTCCGCAGATCGGTACGAAAGAGTATGACCAATTATGCCCCAGTGGACCAGGGTACAGACCGAATCGTGTAACCGTTATTCTGGAAGACATTAATGAATGTGAGGAACATGAGAATATTTGCCAGAACGGGCACTGCACCAACACATTCGGTAGTTTCATGTGCTCCTGCAATGAAGGCTTTATCCTGGATGATTCGAAGACTAGTTGCATTGGTAATGGAAACACATAGTATTCGAAAAATCCTATACTTCAATTTATATAAACAATAGTCCTGTTTTTAAAAAAGTTTAATTATAACTTTGGATTCTCTTAAATCTTAATATCCTTTATACGTACTTAAATCGTACGTTAAATTGTCAAGTTTTCAGAGTTTTGCAAATGTTTTTACGTCATAAAATAGCAGGATGTTTAAATGACTTTCCAAAATTATTGTAGACATAAACGAGTGCGCATTGCATCCACGAATATGCGGTGTAGGATATTGCATCAACGATCAAGGGAAGTACCATTGCGAGTGTCCTGAAGGATATATGGCAATGCCCGGAGGGAGTGAGTATACTTAAATAAACTACTTAATTATATTTACTTTATCAAACTTTATTGTCATCATTAGATTTAATTAATTGGATAATACATGGTATTACCAGAAATAAAAATTTAAATTTTAACATGATTTACGTCGAGTTTGTACATAAAATGAAAAGAATCGTAAAATGTAACTCTTGTGTATTCCTTTAGAGGAGTGCGTCGACATGAGAAAGGAGGCTTGCTACCTTACTTACGATTCTGGACAGTGCCTTAATCCTATGGTACAGCCACAAACAAAGATGTTGTGTTGCTGTTCCATGGGAGCTGCATGGGGCAGCCTCTGTGAGAAGTGTCCTGGTGAAAGAACCCGTAAGTTTTTGAGTTATAAATTTGTATAACTATTTGTGTATACTATAATAAATGAGTTTAATAATAATCATTCGCTGACTACAGGCGAACACGAGATTCTGTGCGGACTGGTGCCAGGTCAGATAATGAACCCAATTACAAATCATTCCGAGGAAATCGACGAGTGCGCTCTGATGCCAACAATGTGTACTCATGGCAATTGCATGAATACACCTGGTAGTTTTGAATGTCAATGTAATCGTGGCTACATTTATGACCAGGACTCACACCAGTGTATTGACGAAAACGAGTGTCAACAGGTAGTACTTTTAATGTTTTGACTGAAAGATCCTTACTCGTTCTTTTAACGAAATACTAATAAACTCCATGAAATAAGATGTAAAGAGAAGCGACACAATTAGTAATTATATCCATATATTTTAAGACTGAAATTTATCAAAGGTAGAGGTATTACAGGTTGATCACTTCAGTTCATGAAAAGCTCATAAAATAGCTACCATTTATAATGAACTCAGAAAAAAGTTGCTGCTATTATGTTTTTTTTTTTTCAAATATGGATTCGCCAATATTGTTTTCAGATACCAAATCCCTGCAGCGGGAACGCACAGTGTATTAACCAGCAGGGTTATTTCGAATGCGTGTGTCCAGCTGGTTACAAACTTGGACCTAGCCAACACGATTGCGTCGACATCGATGAATGTTACGAGCGATCGGGCATCTGCAGCAACGGCGCGTGCAGCAATCTGCAAGGCGGCTTTCAGTGCATCTGTCATTCCGGATTCTCGTTGACTCGTGACAGAGACAATTGTGTCGATATCGACGAATGTCAACGCAATCCAAACATATGCAACAACGGCACTTGCATCAACACCTTGGGTTCCTACAAGTGTCAGTGCTATCAAGGATTTAAACTCAGTCCGAACAACGACTGTGCGGGTTAGTAGCTGCACACTTTCTAATTCTACAATTAACAAAACATTTTTTTATATATTTTAATCTTTTAACAAATTGGTTTTAGACATTAACGAATGTCGAATCATGCCGTTTTTATGCCGCAATGGCCGATGCCGGAACACTATTGGTGGCTTTGTTTGCGAGTGTGCAGATGGTTACGTATTAGCGCAAGATGGCCAGCACTGTCGCGATATCGACGAATGTCATGAAGTATGTCGCGTAGATCCTGATGGAAAATTTTCAAAGAAAATAACCAATAGATTTAATACTTATATGTATTAACAATTTTAATTCACACAAATAGGCTATTGACTTAAATAATCGATATGTACGTTAATACCAAAAGTTAATTTCTTGTAGATACCGGGACTATGTCCATCTCCAGGGAAATGTCAGAATTTAATGGGATCTTATATATGTACTTGTCCGTTAGGATACGAACTAGATCATTCTAGAAGAAAATGCGTTGGTATGTACAAATTTACGTTAAATAAATCATATTGATCATTGTTGTATTTTTATGTTTTTTAAACGCGATTTATATTTATATAGATGTAGACGAGTGTATAGAGACGAGAGGCATTTGCGAGAATGGACAATGCATCAATACAGAAGGTGGAGTAATTTGCGAGTGTCCAGTCGGATATCAACTAAGTGAGAGACCAAATTCGCTGAAATGTATTGATGTAAGAGAAGAACAATGCTACGATAATTATAGACGGGGCCAGTGTACCTTCCCACGGGAGGGTGGGATGACCAAGAAGCACTGTTGCTGCACAATGGGCAAAGCTTGGGGCCGTTACTGCGAGCAGTGTCCGCCCGAAAATAGCGGTAAAAGATATATTTTTTAATTAAGAAATTGCAGTGATTTTTAGTTCTCTTTATGAAATCAGTTTAGTCGGAGATTTTTAAAAGGTTATAATGTATTAATAATTTCGTCACTTCAGCATCTCTTTAAAAATCGTAAATAATTTATTGCGAAGAATGTTACCTCAGTCGGGTTTCGAACTTGGATCTCCCGTATTCCGTGCATGCATCCTTCCAATTTGATGTCTTAGTGCCAATGTCTCGATAGTCAATTTAGGAATCTTCCTAAGATACTCGCAAAGAATGCAAAAAATCTAGGTTCATATGCCGGCTGAGATATTATTTTTCACAATAAATTATTTATAGTTTTTAAGATGCTCGTCAAGTTTATTATAATTATCTGAAAGATAAGAAAATGATACACAAGTAATTATATTCATCCAATTCAATAAAAGAGTTCTTACCCAATTTTGAGGGCACATCTTTAAGGCATTATTTTATCATCATTTCATTAGAACATGTGTGAGAAACTTTATAATGCTGCCACTTTTATTCCATCTTGTATGGTTTTTCACTTACAAAAAATAGAATCCTACTGTGTGCAGCTAACGGCCACGTATTGCTTGCTAAATAATTAGAGTAAAACCTCGATTATCCGACCGAATCAATCGGATCATTGAATATGTCGGATAATAGAGGTTTTCTAATTCATTTTTATTAAAACATGTTTTTTATTAAAAAAAAGACATTTTATAAATACACGCTTTATAAAAGACAGGATGTGCTACGAGACTTCTCCCATCACTCACAGGAAAATAGATGGGGTCGAGATGAATGCAAAAATCCTATACCGTTTAGCGATATTTGCAATAATAATCGAGATATTAATTTTTATAATTGTACTAATAAGAGCATGCCGAGAGAAATGCTTCGGCCGTTCAAGATATAGCGCGACCCAGTTTATCAAATATTAACTGCCGACAGCGCGTTAGAGAGGCAAAAGGGGAAACGCGCCGTTGCTTGGCACGGTACGGCGAGACGTGTTAGCGGCGATGCCGGGTTGTAATTAGAGTAATTAATTAAAAGGATTTTAGTGTGAATATGTTTGTTAGATAATATAATTTTCGATATCTGAAACATTCTAAAAGAATAAACGAAAGAGTTACGTTATTTAATTAATAATTTAAGTTCGTGTCAATTACGTAATCACATAATTTGAATGATAAAAGAATCATACACAATTATGTTCATTTAGAGGAGTTCAGGAAGATGTGTCCGGAAGGACCAGGGCGGGATGATACCGGGATCGATCTGAATGAATGCCTGTTTATGACAAATGCCTGTCCCGGTGGCGAATGCATCAACACGGATGGCTCATTTCGATGCGAGTGCCCGACCGGATATATGCTGGACGAAACTGGGAGACGTTGTGTAGACAACAACGAGTGTTTGACCGTGCAGAATATCTGCGGCAATGGCACTTGCCGTAATATCGACGGCGGTTTTGAGTGCTCTTGTAATGACGGATACGCGCCCGGGGCTCATCAGGTGTGCGAAGATGTGAACGAGTGCCTGGAGCTGGGTAATCAATGCGCCTTCCGATGTCACAATGCACCAGGCTCCTTCCGATGCATCTGCCCATATGGATATACTTTGGCACCCGACGGCCGTCATTGCGTAGGTAATTAGAAAACATCATTCTTGTCGTTTGATTAAATTCTTTACATTGCTAAACCGATTTTAATTTTTAAATTAATTTTAATTCTTATTAAGCCTTTGTGATATTACTGTGTGAGTTTTGCTATGAAGGGTATTAATTGAGCCAAAGTAGAAGCAAATAAAATGTATTTTGATAATATAGTTTCATTTAATTCTACGTAAAAATTAATTCAAGGACCTAATATTTCTGGAAATCATGTGTTAAAATGTATTACTATAATTATTATATGTATAACTACTATATAATATTCAGGTTACTATTAAATAATTATATAACATTTTAGTTACACGTTACATTTATGTTATATAATTGTTATTCATATTAGTAGAAAACTACTGACGTATATATGTAATTTACTTCATATCTGTACATGTAAAATGCGTTACATTTCCTTGTTGAAAAAAGAGAATATTTATATTTGCGCCTAGTACCAATAAATCTAAATTAGGTAATACATGGCTCGCTCTTACATTGCAAAGAAAAAGATTAATATAAATTCTTGTTTCTAGATGTCGACGAATGTGCAACGCCAGCAAACGACTGTAGATTCCAGTGCAAGAATCTGATCGGAACCTTCATGTGCATCTGTCCACCTGGCTATCAGAAGATAGGAATGGCGGACGAGTGTAAGGACATCAATGAATGCGCCACTAACTCCGGCCTCTGTCAGCACGGTCGTTGCGTTAATTTGGAAGGGAGCTACCAATGCCTTTGCTACGATGGTTTTGAACAAAGCACGGACGGAAAGTCATGTATCGGTATGAAGCGCAAAAAAGATACCATATTAGATAATAAATAAAAATATTAAATATCGCGGTCAAAATGTCAAAGATAGAAATATGCTCGTACTTCCATATGATCAGACCGAAGAGTTGGCTATTGCTTCCTGCAAACAATTGGCGGCAGGTGTACCGCCAGAACCTCGGAACTGCGCACGGTTACAAAGGCGGATTGTTGCTGCACCATGGGAGCAGCCTGGGGGCCGCATTGCGAGATTTGCCCATCTAGAGACTCTGACAATTATAACGAGCTCTGTCTGGACAAAGGATTCTCCGTGGACGGACAAGGTACGCAATAATATCATATGCTATCTCCTTTCTCCTCACCAATCTCCTTACTGGCTGAGATAGTGTGAGCACTAGGAAAATGAGTGTTGAGTAGGAATCTTAATATTTCCTCAGCATTGTTCTTATACTTACCATTTGTTCTTTGCAAATGACCTAATTGGTTGGAGTAGTCCTTTGCGATCGCTTTTTGTAGGCGAGCCGCAGCAGGAAGGTCGCTAATGCTTTTTATTCTGGCATTGAATAATATATAATTGTCACATTTTTTTTAAAACATTATACAAATGAAATAGCGATACGAACTTTTATTCCAACTTAATATTATTCGTAAATGTTAATTTTACTGAAGAAATATGCCTTCATAATTTATTTTCAAATTGTGTCAAAATATGACATTATTTAATTTTTACATAATATTTGTTATTTTTTACCATATTCATCTTGTATTACATTAATACAAAATTTAAATAAAAAATTTGAAATAAAAAAAATATATTAAATTTAACACAAATTTTCTAATGTATGTATCTACAATTCAATATTTAATCAACAGTGATTAAGACAAGAGTCTAAGTTAAAACTCTGTTTTCCACTCTGAGAATCAATGTATATTTTCAGATATTGACGAATGCAAAACCATACCCGATCTCTGTAGGAATGGCCTTTGCATCAACACACTCGGTTCCTACAGATGCATCTGCAATAAAGGGTACAAGGCCGATAAGTCTGGTATTCAATGTATTGGTAAGTTTCTCCAACGTTTAAGCTTAACAAGCAATTACGCTTGTGATGATGAACGTATTGAAATCGTAGACATTAACGAATGCGAATTAACGCCAAAGCCGTGCAAGTACAATTGTCAAAATACCGAGGGCAGCTTCATCTGTTCATGCCCGTCGGGTTTCATCCTGAATCCCGATGGTATCAGCTGCAGGGATTTGGATGAATGCACAACCGGAAATCATTTGTGTCAGCAAAATTGTATAAACACACCGGGAAGCTACACTTGCGACTGTCAGGAAGGCTACATTCAACAAGGAGATGCGTGTCATGGTTAATTTTTTACTTTATTATATACAAACATTAATATAATATATATATATATACACACACACACACACACACACATACGCACTATTATTTATATTTTTTGGAAAAAGTTGCAATTTTCTCGCGTTTCATGTTTCAAATTAAGTTAAACAAAGTTTTTAAAGTTTTGAAAAATTTGTGCAAACCATGTGAGAACATATTACAATAAAAATTTTTCTTCTTTTTTTATAAATTCTAATTTAAAATTTTAAAAACCATTTCATGAAAACGAATTTTTACACAAGAAATTCGATATCATTGCAAATATCATTGTAGCAATTTTTTAAATCGATTTTAAAGCTTAGAAAGTCTAGTGAAAATACTTTTCATTAATTTTTGTTCGATAATATTTCATCAAGCTTCAACGTTTCAAAGTATGTAAAATAAAAATATCAAAAAGAAATCAATTTTAATTTTAGATAATTTACGAATAAAATGTCATAGAAATTAAAAACAAATTTGCAACTCTATCCTTTCACTTTAAAATATATTTTCGAAAACTTCTTTATAATTTTTTTACCGGATTACTTTAAGAAAGTTAAAATATAATAAAAGATCGCAAGACTTCTCGAATTTACGAACTGCAGTATACATATATATAAACTCTTAATGTGCATAATTAATACTTTTCACTATAAGATTTCAGTTTAAATAACATTTTATAATTTCGCGCGCTGTATTTCTTATAGTATAATTTTCTTCTAGATATAAACGAATGCGATCAACCAGGCATTTGTCCGAAACCCGGAAAATGTATTAATACCTTGGGAAGTTTCCAGTGTATTTGCCCAAGAGGTTTTAAATTGGATCATACCGGACGATTCTGCACGGATTACAATGAATGTGCTGACGATGCTAATTGTGAACACGGCTGTCAGGTATATATTTGAGTTCCTCTAATCCAAGGATTCCGGTGATTGTTATTTTTGCCTTTATTCTTGGTTTTACAAAACTTTTGTGTAGTCTTCACAATATGCAATTTTTCTTTTTAGAATCTTATGGGGACTTACCGCTGTGGCTGTCCAGATGGCTTTGTCCAACATATTTATCATAACCAGTGTATAGATGAGAATGAATGCAATGCTTCGCCATGCGGAGACAATACCTGTATTAACACCATTGGCAGTTACAAATGCGGCTGCCCGGATGGATATCAGTTTGACAATAATTTGGCAATTTGCGTGCAAGTAAAGTAAAATTTGTACTTTTGTTTGAATTCCATATATCTTCAAAACTATTTTTCGCTTTTCTTTGTTAGCCTTTATCCTTTGACTTAAACCAGTCAAAATGTAAAGAAAATATTTTTTACATTTGTTTCCAAAGGTAAGCGCTGGATGTCTTGGAAGTCCATGTGCTTTCGGTTGTACCCCCAACGGAGTTCATGGATTTATTTGTGGCTGTCCGTCTGGATATCAGCGAATAGGACAGGTTCGTTCTTTACTCGTATATGATTACGTATCATCCATACATGATAACAAACGATTCCAAAATTACATATTTAAAAAATATTTAACAAAATGTGGGATTATTTATTTTTTGAAAAATTTACTGCAGGGTCACTGCCTGTCTACAATTAATCCATCGCATCAAGGACGCTACGATGAGGATATCGGTAACGTGCCGACTTTCCAAATCAATCCTGATCCTTATCATATACCGCCGGCTGATGATAGGACGATTTCTACGGAAGGCTGTTTCTCATGCAAGGTATGCATTTATTGCTTCTTTGCTGTCGTAGTAATGCGGTAACACGGATTTTCAAATTAGGTAAATGGAAAAGAACGGTATAGAAGAGGCGCCAGGAACAAATTGATAGACGGAAGAATCAGGACGAATGGAGGCAAGATAAAGAAGAAACATCGTAACGCCAGGCCGAAGAGGCATCATCACGGAACGGAGCACGTACTCAAGATAAATCTGCGTCAGACAAGACATCGTATGCGGATTATCAAGCTGCAATCTGCCATAGAGGTAATTTTTGCGTAATTTCGGTCGATTTTAAGATGAATTTCATCTTAAGAGATGCTTGGTAAAAAGAAGTTTTTAAAATATTTAAAAAAATTTTCATATTTATAAAGATTACGAAAAATATCTTAAATTTCTTCAGATTTTATAAGTTTTTTTTTATAGAAGTTATACAATGAGAAATCTTAGAATGTTTCAGAACATATATAAAAATTCTTTAAAAAATGTAGATTCTCTCGGCATTCCTGAAAAGTATTTTAATTTGTAAAAAAATTTTCTAAAAAATTATAAAATTATATGAAGGTTCTGAAAAATGTAGAAATTTCGAAAGATTATATAGAAGAATTCTAAGAAAAAGATTTGCTGGGGATCTAACTTGAGATTTGGTTACGAAGTTATTTGATACCATTGTAGCTGTAATTGCGAGCTTTTCAATCGAAAATGACCGACGATTATTACTCTATAGGACGAAGACGTAGATTATACTATCGTTCGGGGCAACAACAACGGACATTTCGAGATCATCAAGGAACGCGGTGTTTCCGCCCTACACTTCCGGCACCGGCTGAAAAGTCCTGGCGACTTTCGTTTAGTTATCCACGGTCGTCCTGAAAACACGACAGCAACGAGAACAGAATGGGAGAAACCGCTGACTTTCACGATCCGTCTCATAGTCACGGAATAAGATCGTCGGAAAAAGGATCCAAAATAATCGGATTGTGTGAGAAAATCACTGCCCGACACTGCGTAACGCTTTCTCTTAGTCAATTTTGCATAATTATCTCAAGCTACGGCAAAGTATTAAAAGCACCAACGTACGTAAGAGAGGGACGCGAATACAGGATGACACATACAGTCAGTAATACAAGAGCGTAGTTATAAGTTCTTTTTGAAAGAAATATATTAAAAATTAAATACATATTGTTGCACCCGTGTGACCATTTCGCGACAACACACTCGGGTAAGCGTACTCGCACATCCGAGCCACAGAAATAAAGAAACATTCGTTATAAAAGAACAGGACTCTTTATTCAGAAGTAGAACACAGCGTACGAAAGTAAAGAGCAAAAACGGGCAAAGCACGTCCGAACACGACGACGTCTCAAATCTGATCTTGTTGAAACGAACAAACTCTTCCTGGCAACGCTCTTCAATGTCACGGTACAGGCGTTATACTGCCCTCTTTCTTGTAGATTCTCGTCCCGACAATAGTGGGTGTCGTCGTTTCCACAAGGACAACGTTGGCTCTCCTCTAAAGGAACTCCCGGACTCCCGACCAGCTTCCTGCTTCCCTACTGTACTGCTGCCACAGTTTGCCGAAGCACTAGTCTTCCTGGAGCCCATTCCTTTCTGACTAGGGCTTCTCTTTCCTTCTGAGCAGGACCCTTCTTCATTTCCTCCCTAAAAGGTAGCTAATCTTCCGAAGGAACACGCTCAGGGCATCCCTTCATCTTCTCGAAGGAAATTCTAATTTTCTTGCCTCTTCTCTAGAAGCTTTGCGTTTTCTCTCTTTCTTTTTTCAGACAGCCTCTCATGCTGCTCATGAGATTTTCTGCTAAAGTTTTAAGTAGAAACCTCCAAACTTTCGAATGTGCCAAAGATGTTTCAAAATAAATATTCGTGTTTCTCAAAGCTTCACCTTCGTGATTGATCGCATATTTTTAATCGGATTTGCATCCGGAGATTAGGTAGGCCAATCCATCAAACGATGTTATTTTTACATTTGTAAACATTTCGTAAAAAGCATGTCTCAGAAAGTATGATGAAAAGTTATAATTAATGATATTGGTTAATGATGCCATAACTAAGTAAATCCATTTTAGTGAATGTAATGTACTTTTAAAATATAACTTTAATTTTTAATATACGATTCCTTTCGGAGAACTGTACCGTTGACTACGCCCTTGTGCTACTATTTGTAAAAACCAGAAATCGGTAAAAGAGAACACCCTCTTCTCAAACAAGTTTAAAATTTTTAATAAACAACGATCGAAGTGGAGCGCCTTGACCTTTTGTGTTCAATTGCGTGCGGAATGCATTATTTAACTGCCAGATAAATATATTATGTTACAAACGATTCTTTACGACTGCTATCTTATGATGTTTTCGTTATTTTCACACTGCCAATATTCCCAATCGTACTTAGGGATGATATTCATAGTTCGACCTAGTATTCAAAATCATCTCAAGTCTGATCATGGATAATCTTAAGGGGAAGTGACGGAAAAAACTTTTTTGTATTTCCATTGAAGCAAATGAAAGTATTATGTATTTTGTATTTAAAAAGGATTAGAAATTTCTTTTGCATTTTGTAATTCAAATAAAATTGATTGTCAATCTTAGTATTTGAATTACAAAATACAAAATACTTTTATATGTTCCCATGGAATACAAAATACAAAATATTTTTATGTATTCGCTGGAATACAAAATACAAAATATAATTGTCTAAAGATGCTTCCAGATGATATGGCCAACATATGTCAATATTAGCAAATATCATACATATACATGACATACATATTATAATTATCCATATTGAACGTAGTCAATATTTAGCGAATGTGTGTAAAGTCGGCTTATACATTGGCCATATCGTCTGGAGCTTTACACAAATAGAACATTTACACAAAGATATAAAAGATAATCACGTTAAATGAGTTACCTTGTACAAGATCAGATTATGAATACCAACCTAAGATTTGATGTTTTATCTTTCCTGATAGTCAAGAATTTATATATTGAAATAATCTTAATAAATATTCTATCAATGTTAATTAATCGCCAACGTTTATTAAAAATCAATAGGTACAAATTTATAATCAATAATTCTCTGTGCGTCGTTAAGAAACAAGTGTTCTATCAATTTACTGCCCTTATAATTATTACGTAAATATAATACAATTAGATTAGAAGTAACATGCTAGAGATGTACAAACGCTAGATTACTATAGCTTTAAGCGAGCGAACGCACGTGTACACATATATAAAAAAAAGATATAGCTTTATATATTTATAAATTTTAGCTTGGAACGCGGCACGAATGTAGTCCCATGTACAAAATTAGTACACTTTGTGCTTAAATCTCAAAGAGAATTTCTTATAATACAATCACCAACATATGGTCGCTTATATAATGTATCTACGTTATTACTTCGTGGCCTACATCATAGTAAGAATTTTAATTATGTATAATATACTAAAAACATGTCGGTATAATAAAGATGTGAATAGAGTTTATTTAAAGCGGCTTTCTTTTCTCTTTCTTTGTTAAATTTATTGTTTCATGTTTCTCTTTCAGTGGAGTACATAGATATGCAAATATTTTCATTATCTTTAAAGTAACTTTATTTATTCATATTTTATAAACAAGAATGTATTTTTAATATTCTGTGATCCGCTAACAGAATAGATATCCGATATTTTCCAGATATCCGACCGGATTCCAGGACAATGACTATAAGGAAAAATAGTGATAATAATTATAATTTTAATGTTATCGTCCGAGTTTGATCAATTATAGAGATGATAGCTCCAGAGAAAAAAATTGGAATTTTTCGGCAATATATAAGATATTATAGCATTAAAAATATGCATACTTATATTATTTATATAGCATTTATGTAATAAAAAATCACGAATTTAACAATAACTTATCGAAATATTTATGTTAATAATCGTCAATTTTTATTAATTGTCGGTAATATCATTGTTCTTTATTTATTCCTGGGCATCCTGAGCTCCATTAATAGTCACAAAAATTTGCCCAAGGCCAACTGTTTT
Organism: Trachymyrmex cornetzi; assembly: GCF_001594075.2. Taxonomy (NCBI): domain Eukaryota; kingdom Metazoa; phylum Arthropoda; class Insecta; order Hymenoptera; family Formicidae; genus Trachymyrmex; species Trachymyrmex cornetzi. Next base: position 231,284 of record NW_017299190.1, read on the forward strand.
TAATAGTATCTCATCCGTGAAAATACTAAAGTCAAACAAAACTTCTCAAATAATTTAGGTAATCGGACAACTTCCATATCACGTTGGAAACTACCAGTTCTCGTCCGATCACTGAAGTCAAGCAACGTTGAGCATGGTTAGTACTTGGATGGGTGACCGCTTGGGAACACCGTGTGATGTTGTCCCTTAATTTTTTATTTTTTGCCAAGCTAAAAAAAAACAATATGTTGAAATATTATGAATTAATTATCTCAACATATGGTCTTTTTTCAGCTTGGCAAAAAATAAAAAAATTAAAGGACAACATCACACGGTGTTCCCAAGCGGTCACCCATCCAAGTACTAACCATGCTCAACGTTGCTTGACTTCAGTGATCGGACGAGAACTGGTAGTTTCCAACGTGATATGGAAGTTGTCCGATTATCTAAATTATTTGAGAACAGTTTTGTTTGACTTTAGTATTTTCACGGACGAAATACTATTAAAAACAGTCGGCCCTGGGCAAAATGTTTTAACTATTAAGGATTGATCATTGATTCTTTTGATGACTTTAATACTCTTATTTAATAACCTTTTATAATTACAGAAGTCATGTTATATAAAAGAAGTTGCACAATTCCATTTTTTAAAATAGCATAACTTTCATGTAACTATGCAAAATCGATTTCTTCGGAAATTGATTGTACCATTACTATCAGACCATATACCTTTTGACTGAACATTGTTGCAACAATATATTGTAATGTTTCCTACAAAATATTAGAAATATAATAGTTCACAATATTGTTGCAGTATATATTTCAAATAAAATATTAGAATTTCAATATTGCAGCAATATTACTGTAATTTTTGTAATATTGCGCACTATTAAAATATTGCTGCCGCAATATTTCGTGTTGTAAAAGTAATTATGTAACTTATAAAAAATGTCTTTTAAATATTTAAAAAATTCTTATCATTACAAGCGATATTTAATATAGATTACCAAATTGTCTGCCGTTTATTATTAAACATGATAAAATTGTAACAAATTTTACGTCAAAATATAACAAAAGATTCTTTCAATATCGGGTAAAAATTAAACATTAAAAGAAATAAATTAAAATAATACAAAAATGTTTTAATCTTCGAAAAGCACTCCAAACTTGTACGTCATGTCGTGCGTATACATCTTTCCAGGATGCAGCATGCAGGACGGAAAGTGTTCAATATTATCAGCATTAGGATAATTTTGGGGCGATAAAACAAATCCGCCATGACGACGATAGGGAACACCTCCTTTGCCATAAACTTCCGTTGCTTTCTCCTTTGCAATTTCCTTCGTCTATTCAAAATATGTAATACTTTCAATAACTAACAAAATATATTTAAGCTTTTTGTATAAAAAAATATTAAACTTTTAAATCTCGATAGAAATTCAAGGCGCTAATAATAAGTGTTTCACTGTTAAAACAAATGCAACAAAATTAGGAAATTTAATTTATATATTGACCATCAAACTGTTTAACATCTTTTACCTTTAGAATTAAATTAAAACTATTTAAAAGAATATTTGTCTTTTTTTATTGTTAGAGATATTATAACATTTTCACAGCCCCGTGAAGACTAAATCGACAAATACAATATTAATTTATACTATGTTTCATTTAATACTTCAATATTGATTTTAAAGTTATATTACTATATTTATTTCAAAAACTACTTATTTTAAAAGTAAGATAAATACTTAATTACAATCACACATTTTACCGATTTCCAGGAATTAATTTGCACATTCTTGCGGTTTCCCCATTCACGATCTTCTAAATCAGGAGGATAAATGTGTTGGTGTGGTAACTCGTTTCCTGTATAGACTTGTAATCCAGGATTATTCGAGTAAACCTCCAAAAATCGTCCGGAAGTAGGATGCAAAATTCTTTTCATACAATTTATGAAACAAATTGATTAAAAAAAAACATCTTGTTAAATTAAATTCGACGTCGGATAATGCTGGAAGATTACCGAGCATGGAAACGATAACACCAGCTGCTGGGACTATTGACGCATAAATTGTGGTTGTAACCACTACCCGGTATATCATACAATCGACGTTGGTTCAACTGTGCTGGTAAACGTAGTTCGCACGCTGTACCATCCACCGGACATATAACACTCGGCAAGTTATTTTTGACGTCCATGAAGATCCAACTGTCGGCGTTGACCGTGAGGATGTGTTTCTTCAACTCCTTCGAACCTGTACCCTATCAAATTGTCTCTCAGTGCCATCTTACATAGAAGGTATAGTAGCACATAGAAAAAGCATTAAGACGTAAGCAATATAAGCAAATCGATATTTTTTATTTCTTACTGTTTACGTTATGCCTTATACTGTCATTGGCTGACTCGCTTAATGCTTACGTTTTACGTTTTTCTGTGTGCCGTGGCCCTTAGAGGTTTTCTATACAAATGGTTTCAATTGGAAAATAAATTTCAATTTCTAAGTTTAGATTTCTGATCCTTTCCTCCTTCAACTACTTTTTTAAATTCTGTACGTCTGGCTTTTAATTTTTAGAAATAATGAATACTTTCATAATTATAAAGTTGAAAGTTTCATAATCGTAAATTGTATAAAAATTTTTTTTAATTATTGCACTTTGTATAAATTGATGAGGCAACAATTGATTTTAATTTTTTTCGATTTAGAAAATTCATGCATCCAAAGCTAAAAAGATAATTCGAATATATTATTTATATGTTAGTTTTTTTTATTGTAAGTCCCATATTGCTATCTCGGATAAATGTTGTTATTTTTAAGAAAAAAAAAAAGAGATCGATTCTTTGTACTTATGTCTTACATGTCCTGCGAGATTGAACAAACAGTAATTAGTGATGTTGACGGGAGTAGAACTTGTGCTGGTGGCACGAATGTTAATGTGAAGTTGATTATCGTCCGTCCAGGTATATTTAATTTGCGTTAACACATCACTGGGATATCCCTGGCTATACCTTTGGCTCAAATGCGACATCACCTCGTCGAAGAACAAAATATAAAACGAGCAATAATTTTAACAATTTCGTAGCTCACTTTCAGGGAATAAGTTACATCGTACCACTCGATTGTTCACTATCTGCGACTGCCAATTAGTATTGTCGAACGCGACCGTACCGCCATTGAAACGATCCTTTCCAGCCCTGTCATTAATCGACAAAGGATAAATTACGTTGTCGAGATGCATCGTACCACCGGAAATGCAATTGGCAACGCGGTCAATGATGCTTCCCATGTATCTGTTCTTCAAATATCCTAATTATATCAGCAACAATAGTAAATACTTAGTTAAAATATAAATTATGTGTACTAAGTACTTTAATATTACATAATTTGAAATGTAATTAAATCAAAAAGAGGAAAATATCATATGATAACATGATCTAATTAACATGCTTAATTAATCTTCCTTTAAAAGACTATAATGTTTGTTCAAGCAAAAAGTTTACCATCCATATTATCGAATCCTAAAACAACGTCGGCCAGTTTACCATCTCGATTAGGAACTTTGATTGACTGAATACTAGCACCCCAGGATATCAGACGAACAATCGCCTTGTGTTTATTCGTTAGAGTGTACCTGTCCATGTCAGAAGAGACATTTACGATCAGTATAACATATTAATTAAATAGAGACAGTTTTCTAACGTACAGAAAGTATCTAGATTGCTTATTTTTATTAATTGTCTATTCAAATTTATAAGCAAAGAAATTCGTCATAGTGTCTGCAGAATTTCTTTTGCCCCAATAATAATTATTCCAAATAAAACGATTCAAACAATTAGCTGTAGCTTAACTGTAGCTTTTGCATAATTAACGATAATCTTATGATACCTTCTAACGATTTCGCGCGATTTTTCCAATTCTGTACCAGGTAACCTTGCCACAAATCCAAAGCCGTCCTCTTGAATCAAAGTATCTCCGAAAGACATGATTCGACGCTCAAGTAAATATTAAAACTTTAAAAACTAGTTATTCTTTCTCTTCATTCTTTAGATTACACTATTTGCGCCACATATTCTGATTTGTCGTGATAAAAGAAAATCTGATTGAAACGATTACGCTGAAATTTGATTTTGAGAGAAACGTCTAACCTCAAATTTAAAGTGTTGAAGTCAGCAACTTTAAATGCATAAATCCAAACTTCCGTTTTATTAATCAAAACATCGTCAATTTCTGCATTTTGCCATCTTGACATTTTTATACAAATATTTGCGAATAAATTAATTGCAATTTTTATTCAATATAAAGATATAATTAAATTTTTGTTATAACATTAACATTTGAAGAGTGACGGAATAAAAAGAAAAATTTATTTTTACATTTAATTTTAGCTATAAATTAAATTTAAGACCAACACAATTCTCATAAATAGTAAGCGTACTTTACATTATTATTTAGCTATTTATATTATTGAAAATTTTATCAAATGACATTTATTTTTTACAAACGTTTAAAAAAATTTAGTAGCACCAATTTTCAGTGGCCACCAGAATGTTACTAAATGCTAAATGAACATCATAGTAACTATAACGAACATTCTGAATTAATATATTTTAGGATACTTGCACGGAGATCCAGCTGAGATAATATTTTTCTCAATAAATAAATTTATTTATAAATTTTCAACATATCTCTCTCTCTCAAGATGTCTTTAATAGATGCCTATTGAGCATCTATTAAAGATTTAATTTAATTGTGATATTACTACAAGTAGTTTAGCTGCGTTTTAAATCTGAAAAAAATTAATTCGGCGCGCAACTGCGTAGTTCAAATAACCACAAATATAGTATATATGTATGTACAAATTCACATAGAATTATTTAAACATTAAAGATCCAGCTTCGATCGTTATGGGACTTTATTTCCTATTGATTATGTTTTCATATGTACGTTCCAATTAAGATTCTTATTGTTTAATATATTTTAGTTCCTAATATACATATATTTGAATGCCTATCATTAACGCTCATATCTTCTACCTTTCTATGGTTATCTCTCGGCAGTATAGAGATAGAACTTACAAATTTATACATATAAAGATACATCGATGAATATTCCGAAAGCACATTTCAACCTCTAATTCGACGTATTGTAGTTGTCCACATTCTAACAACCAACCTCCCGCTTCCCTCTTCTCGATAGTACCGCCGAGCGTGTCGGAAAAAAAAAATCATGGATCGCGGTACCACACACGATTCGATTATCCCGAGGGATACCGCTCCCTTTATCGCTCCCGGTTCGCGCCCTGATCGGGAAAGCCCCCGACTACCCCGCTACCGCGCTGTGCTTTAGAACAGTCGATGGAAATAATTACATTAATGGCGTCGCCGACAAGAGAGCGGCACAACCCGGGCGCCACCTCTTCCCTCCTCCCTCACTCGGAAGGCATCCCTCGAATGGGAGCGGAGCAAGCACCTCGGCGGAAACGTAACGCTCCCTGCACCCCTGCCTAACGCCGCGCCGCGGCGCGAATTGTACAGAATGGCGCGTTCGCACCATCTCGCGCGGCGCGGAGCGGCGCGAGCAAACCCGCGCGAGCTTTCTTCGTCACAATAGCGTAATGCCATTCTCGACGCGGTAACGCGACAATGGTGCCGCATCCCGCTGCTGGAAAGTAATTATCTTAATGTTCTGACGAGCCGGCGCGGAATGGAGACACTCGCTGGAAACGACGACAACGCCGACGACAATTCGTCGTCGAGAACGATGGGGGAGGAAGGGTTGGTGGCTCCCGGGGCGGATTCGTCTTGCATCAACCCGTTCTAGTCGCCGGGAACGGCGAGTGTGAAATGCGATCGATATGGGAAAACCGCGAATCCCGATGGTTCGCTCGTTTGCGCAAAGTGACGCATTTAGTTGTATTGTTAAATTAAATTACATACACAATCTCTTGCACTAAGCAAAGGCTAGAACAGATATTTCACATAGGGTAAACTAGGGTGTTATGACCATACGGGAAAGATGGCCATAGGCCATAATTTCTCCAATAATTGATAAATAGTGCATTCTTAAAGATAATCAATATTTACAGTAGTTCATATATATGAGTACACTGTTCAAAATAACAATACTATAAATATTATCTAATATTTTTTCTTTCGACTATCTGCAAAGTTTTGCACGTGTCTGCTAAAAACTGTTATAATAAATTACAATTAAGCTGCTATAATCAACATTACATACACAATAAAGGTATGTAAATTGCAATGTGACCTATAATTAATACTTTTATTTTCACTATTTATTTATAAATACTATGACTATCTTTCTTAATATCATGGCCATCTTTTCCCTAAGAATCAGATAAGATGGCCAATGCATACTTTGTAATATTTTGATAAAATTAAAGTTCTATTAAGTATTTTCTCTTTAATTTCGATAGTATTTGTTACTTTAAGCTTCAGTGAAAGTAATATCCCAAATATTGTTAAAAAGTAACAAGAATAAATGTATGTTTTTTGCATTTTAAAAAACTATGGCCATCATACCCGAGTTTACCCTATTTCGTTTGTTTCCAATCTTTCTCATTATGACAAAATAATTCTCATAAGATTTGCTTACAAATGTAAAAAAATTTGCAAATTTATTGCGCATTTATTATGCAAAATTGTTTAGCATTTTTCAATTCGATAATTTAGTTGAAGAAGCCTCGATCTTACATGGTCAAATCAATATTCACGTGGAGAGGAGGGAAAAGTTTTAATCCTGATGTATAGTATATACCGCGCTGTCAATCAACCTGATTCATCTCGACGTTGATTCGTTTAGGATAAAAAGAACGAGTTTCTTCTTCGTTCAACACAGTAATGTATTTTCTGGGAACGCTTTTCTGATGATATACGTACGATATCAGAACACATCTGTAAATCCCCGCGATTCATGTGCCTCGCGAGCGCAACCTCACTCCCGATCGATTATACGGAAAATTGTGCAGAATCCGAAGGCCTCGACAGAAGAGGAATCCATAATTCCATTGGTGCGCCTGCAAGCGAATGATCCTTTGTCACAGGTCCCAGGATGATGGAAAGAGGGTGGTACGGAACCAGTCAGAGAGAGAGAGAGAGAGAGAGAGAGAGAGAGAGAGAGAGGGGAGAGAGAGAAAACGCACGTTTTACCGTGACCACGCAGTTCGTATTAACCCCCTTCTATTCTAGCACCCAATCCCTTCCACCCCTCTCGCTCGCCCTTCTCTTTCCGATCTCAATTAGTCATTACGTCTCACGGCATAGCGATGCCCTTCTCGAAACTCTCTCTACGTCCGCGCTTGGTTTCCGCATTAATTGCGTCTCGACGACGCGCACTCCCCCTGCCCTCTCCCTTTATACAGGGTGTTTTCAAAAGGATTAGTGTCGACGCCACGAGCCGCATAATTCGACCAAAACTCCTCCACCCTCGGAGAAATCAAATCGGTAGCTAATCCGTTCTTAACTCGAATGCGCGCTCATCAAATCTTTGCGGAGCTTTCTGAGAATTGTCGGAGCAATATTTCCCGAGCTGTCTTGGTACGTTATTAATGACGTCATCGTTTTGTCTCCGCCGAAAACGATTTGAATGCTTTTTTAGATCCGTTTTCCTTCGTTTTTTCGAACAACCTTCGAGAAGGAGAAAGAGATTCGAGCGCAAGGTCGAAACTTAACCATTTCCGTATTCCGAGCGAAACCGAACCTCGAGGATCTAATCCACTACATTGCCTCGAGCGCACCCTCCGGATTTCTAAAATTTCCGTCCGGCTCTTACAGAAGAAACACCCCGTAGATCGCACACGTGTGCCTACCGTGTGCACGCGGTGGATTTCAGCGCAAGTCGTACGAACGGGTTCTAGGGTTGCACTTGGTCGACCCTTTCCGCTACCCTCCCTCTGTCCACCCCCTTCCGCCCTCTTTCTCTCTCTTCGTCCGATCTCCACCGCCGCTACAACCCACCCATCTACGAAACCTGGGAGGCAGTCGCTAATTACGCAACGCGTTCGTGCGTGCTCTTCGGGGGTGGCGACGTGGCACCGCGATGGATCCGGATTTCTCTCCTACACTCCCTCCCCCCTCCTTCCCTCTCGCTCTCTGTCGCGCACCCGTGATCTCGCACGGGCTCTCCCGTGCCCTTACTCTCCCTATGTTACACCCTGTTAAGCTGCGTCCCCAACGAGCGAGCACATAATTGGAATTAACTGTAACAGCATTAAAAACATATATTTATTAGTAAGTTTTTTAATTCTATAAAAATGGAAATTTATTGAATTACAAGTAAAGAATGTGAATCAGGCAATGTTATAATTATGATAATTACAATTATTCGAATTATTGAAAATTTCAGATTATTAAAGACTTTTGCAATTTTTTACCTGTCTGAAATATTCAAAAATACTTAGCCCTGAGAGAATCTCTGGATTTTTTGCAACAGTGAAATTTTAGCACCCTGGAAGTGTACATAAATGATCTCTCAAGAGAGCGTTAGTGCGAACGGAGCTTTATCTCTATCTGCTTTCACACACCTTCGCGATCGTCCATAATCAGCCAAACGCAGCGCTTCACCTGCTGCGAGCTAGCAGGACAAAGCTTCCAGCAGTTCCTGCCGGTTTGACATCTCGTCTCGTCGGTCGAGCAATCAACTTAATTTGCAGGATCAATGTCGGGAAAGTTACGTGGATAATCCCCCGCACATCCGAATTACACGCTCCGCCTGTATAGAAAAGACGTTACATCGTCAAGCTGGGAGTATTATTAATTAGCTGTATCCTAATTGCCATCTAAGCCAAGTTATCTGATTTTTATTGCTTATCGCGTAAGATCGTAATTATTCTGAATCATTAAACGTCTTGAATTGACATGATAAAATTCTAGATTTTTTGTAACAAAATCTTTAATTACTTCGGAAATTTATTTAAATATAATGTGCGTATAAGATCATAGCTTAACAGCTTATTAAAGTTCCTATTTACTTACCAGTACCATCTCAGCGATTATGACGTCAGCAAGAATACATACAATAAAAATGTTCACAAATCATTTTTGAAATGTTATAGAAATACTGTAAAAATATTTATAGAAGAATTATGAAAATATTAGAGATTTACAGAAATATTTTTGGACAAAACAATTTATAAGAATACTCTTTAAATTTCTTGGAGTGAAATGTTACTCTAAAAGAATTAAAATACTGTCACATTATTGAAGAAGAGTAAAAAATTTGCATTCTTAAATAAGAAATCTTGACGGATTTATACTTTTTTTTTCTTTTTTAAATAAGATTCACTCCAAAGGAAAGTAATCTCTTTTTAAGTGAATCTAACTCCAAAAAAAAAGAAAATCTGCCACTCTTATTCAAGAGTGCAAATTTTTCACTCTTTTTCGATAATGGCAGTACTTTAACTTTTTTGAAGTAAGATTTCACTCCAAAAAATTTAAAGAATAGACTACTAAGATATATCAAACACTATCTTCTTGTTTCGGGGGAAATTAAGTCATATTTGTTTCTATACATATATTAATTATTTGGTAGTTCGTCATAATTGAGAACATAGTCTATTTATTTTTGAATATATAATTCATTTCCAGAGAGAGAGATATATGATCATTTATCAATTAATGAAACAAAAAGGAAGATTTCGGTATATTTTACAAGTATAATAGGTTCTGTCTATTGTAAGTGTTATTTTATTGAAATATATTTCCATATTTTGTAAGAATTTTTATTGTGTATTTTCTCACTTGTGACATTACGATCTAAGATAACAATGGTGAGTGAACAAGAGTCATAAGGTACAAAACGAGAAAACGTTTCTCATCAATAGATAATAGAATTTTCAAATGCGTTAAATATTCATTAAATGGGACACTCGGGTTTTGTATCTCTGTTTGAGAGTCCTCTGGATTTCAATCTAGAATAAAATCTAAGAGCGATCATTAATGCGAGGACAACGAATTTTCATGGACGGGCACGAATGAAGACTCGCGAGAAAGAGGAGGGAGAAACGCGCGAAGAGAAGGGAGAACAATATCGGGCGGGCTATACTTAAATTACCTAGGAAGCATTCATACGTGGGATAAGCATTGTCATCCCAAGGGATTGTCTCGCAGACACCTCACGGGCACGCTTTGTACTGCGGGGGTGCCGCAGGAGTAGAAGAAGCCTGAGGGGTTGGGGGAGGAGGGGGGCGAGAGAAACCTTTATTAGGTAGATAAGCGAGATGCGAGTGCGTTATATAGATGCCCATCCTCGTTTTACTCACTTCAATGCCTAATGGAATTGAGTTCTTGCAAGGGAAAGAGCCTCCCCTCTCTCCTCTTCGTTCTCCGCCTCCTCCTCCTCCTCCTCCTCTTCCTCCACCTCCTCCACCACCTCCTCCACCTCTTCGTCGACCGGGCAGGGAAAGAAGGGAACGGGGGAATGGGGGTGGACGACGGCGAGGACATGAGATAATTGGTATTTTGTCTCGCCGAATCCTTTGTGCCTCGAGTTTTAATTGACTTCGAGATTTTTCAATACCAATTTGCACCCGACTGCATGCGGGCAAGAATGTGTGTACACGCGAATATATATATGTACATACACGTATATACGTGTATCTGTACGCACGAGGTATTCGCGGAGAGGCCGACGGAATGGCGACCACGTCGCCGGATTTTTTCCGCGACGGAAGAGACATGCTCCTCGTTTTTCCTTCCGCCACCTTTTGTCGACGCCGCGACGAGGGTGGGTTTTGTTTTTCGGGGTGGTGCACCCCCGGTGAGATAATAAATTATTAGCTGACGTACTTGTTTTCCTGGATTTTTTCTCGTCCAATCGTGCCGAGATCGATGATGAAGTGACAGATGTTTTCGGGAAATATTTCGCGACAGTGAATTTTATAAAAGCAGATCTGCTATTTAAAAAAATTATTTTGCATTATTATTTCATTGTATTCTATTAAAGTGGATTGTTCTCTTGATTTGGTATACTATTGCTAAAATGAATTTATGTATGCTTGATTAGATTATTTATAGACTAAATAATGATGAACATACGATTGCAACTCGATTTATGAGCACAAAATCATACAAATATTCATATCTTATATGTACAGTATATTAATAGAATTAGAGAACCATTTTTCTATAAACCAAATAATTAAATTATGTTCTTTCCCCTATTTAATTTCATAAATGCTTCACGCATATTTAGTTGTACGAGGTAAAATAATTTCCATTAAACAAGTGTTATTATATAACACCAGGTAATAGAACTTTAAGTAAGACCACCAATTAAAATGTATTAAAATAAATAATATGTGGGACAATAAATCTTCCCACAAGCACTATAGAGGAGAGAAAAGTATTTGATTGCGACGACGAAAAGACATCGAAAAGCAATCGTAATAGAGAGTACACAAAACAACTAATACCGCCGAGAAAGAGAAGCGAACTATTGCGTCTATTCGTTTGCATCGCTGAATGTCCTCCGGGAACTAGGAAGGCGGGAGAGGATGGGTCAGGACGGAGGGCGATTCGAGATTGGGAAAAGGGAACAGGCGCTCTCTCCTTTCGCCGCTTTTCATTCTAATCCAAGTGCCCTGTCGTCGAGAGGATTTTTTGCATTGTACCCGCAGATTTCCCATAGGAGGGTAACCGTCAGATTTCGCTCGGCATTGTTTCACAGAAGCTGTCGCTCTCATCCTCTCCTCTCCTCTCCTTTTATATTCTCTCTCTCTCTCTCTCTCTCTCTCTCTCTCTCTCTCTCTCCTCTCTTTCTATACGTATGCGCGCGTGTATACGTAAGCTAAATAGGGTCGAAACTCGTTTTGAAGTGTAGACTCCCAATTGATTACTCGTCGACATCGAAAAGACGGCGTAAAAGGGTTGCACGATAAGAAAACACCAAACGTTCACTCAATCATTTTACGTTCGGCAATTTATATCTATGAGATTATCTAAATATCGCTTTAACATATTACTTTATGAATTTATTTTACTTATGAATCGAAGAGGTTTAAAATTAATGTTGTTGAGAGGCTCCTAAAGTCATCTGTATTACCGACTGAATCATAATTTTTGTACAACAATTACTTTTTTCCTCTTTTACAGATTCGAAAATCCTTTTCCAGCATTAATGCATTAATAATGTCTGTGAGGAGTTTAACAAAAAATTTTTTTAAGATTTTAATTTCAAAATTTTTTGTCGTTCTCGGCATAAACTCCACCTCACAGACACGTATTAATGCATTAATCCTGGAAAAGGATTTTCGAATCTGTAAAGAAGAAAAAAGTAATTGTTATACAAAAATTAGGATTTAGTCGGTAATACAGACGACTTTAGGATCTCCTTAAGGTATATCGTTATTAATATCTATTACAAAACAGCAGACTATAAGAACTACTTATTTGTTATTTGTTCTCTTATTTATAATTATGGCATTCTAATATTGAAAAATATTAATTTAACAAAAATATTTAAATAACATAATCACACTTTGTTAAATTAACACTCAAATATATTAAAATCACTTCACTTCCTTCATTAATCTTCGGAAAAAAAATTCAGCATTTTTAAATTTATTTTTTACTACATTAACTATATAATTAACGAATTATAAAATACAGTTTATAAGTTTTCATTGTACACGCACATATATATTTTCCTTTGTCAAATACACTACATCTCAATTGTATTTCTCTTCAGCAAAAAGTATCACATCTTCACATCTCTTCGACAAAACATTAAATAATCTTCAATTATATTAATACTGTACTTGAAACTTATGTATCAATCACGAACACAAACTTTTGGAAATTATTTCGAAGTTGTCGAAAAAAACGATTCTTCTGGGCTGTGCTCTAAAATTTACTGCTAATACTGAAAATCTGTAGTGCACGTATAAACGTAAATTTTGGAACATAGCCCTGCAAAGATACTTTAACACTAAGAGGCGTCCACCTTGAAAATCAGAAAGCGAAAAAGCAGCAGCTATAGGAGGTGTGAAAAAGTGGGGATGAAATTCTAAAGAATGAGCTCGATCTCAAAAAGTTTTTATTTCTTATTAGTGGGGGTGGAGTGGAGGTAACACGCCAGGTTTCATTAGCTACAGCTAGTAGGCGTTTTACCTCAACTCCACCCCCACTCCATCATAACGCAAAGCAATATTCTAAAGTTATTCACTGTTCTCAAACAAAAACTTTTTGAGATAGAGCTTATCTGAGAATCTCATCCCCACTTTTTCCTCCTCCCTACTTACAAATCTATGACATATATATATTATAGTCCATCGACACAAGTACAGTTAGCGATTAAAAGGTTGTAACACTTTTCTTTTAGATGGGTTTCGAAATGTAAACATAATGTAACATAACAGTAATAATAACAAAAAAGGTAATATTCACAAATAGTCCCGATTTTCCTTGGTTAAAATAGCAAAATATATAACATTTTTTTATTGAAGGATCAATTTAAATTTATAGGTACACCCTTGCTAAGCGAAGAAAGTTAAAAAATGCCAAATATAATTTCATTCTGTAGAGAAAATAAGAGAAACATATAAGAACATTATACAAAACGATTTTATATACCAATAATTTTTGCGTCAATAACAAAATTTTGATTATTCATACAAAACATTTCTCACAATCAGTGTAAGTGAAAACAATGATTCTGGTAAGATTGAATTGTAATGTTAAAATCGAACGAACTTGTGCATGAGATTACACGAAGCGGTTGATTACTGCTGCATATCCCCAGAAACAAAAAAATTATGAACATCTTTATCCTTCGTTCCCTTTTTATCGCAATTATTGCGCGACGTAGCCCCGCGGTTGCGACAGTACTCGAATGAAGCCAGTCAATAACGGCCGGTCTATGCGCTATTTGTACTTCGTCCTATCGAGGTAATCGATAATAATAATTGCAGCCCGTGCGATATATCGCGTCGAAGTGGCCTGCTCCCAGCTTCGCTCCGTCGCAGGCAGCAAAGTAGGGTGACAGAGTGCGACGAAGTGGGACGAAGAGCAGCGGAGTTACACGAAAATTGAGATATGACGACCAATGGTGCACGAGGGGCCGGTCGATGGGTGGTCGACGAATTAACCGGTCGACCTTCGAAGAGGACCGGTGAAGCTACGCCCATAAACGTGGTCGCGCGTGGGGTACGTAACGGACACGACGGAGAGGGAAGAGATTCCCGAGAACTCGAGAAGGACAGTGGCAGCACAATGAGTCAGCTGTCAGGAACGCGAGGCAGCAGTTCACAACAGTGTAAACCCTGCTACTAAGCCAACCTCAAGATGAGCACAGACAGAAGCAGTTAGAAAGATGTGCAGCGTTCGATCAGTGACTTGGTGGTAGAACAATAGTCTTAAAAAATTTCATCCATTATTGGTTCCTAATAATTTTTTAGTGCAAAAATATTGTTTCGTTATAATAGTGATGAAAAACGGAAATCTAAGGCATCTTGATGTAACCCTTGTCCTTTAGATTTGAGAAATCTAAGTGAAAAAAGAAGAAGAAGAAGCATCACGTTCGTGAAGTAGTCAAGAAGAATCACCCGAAGATTATTTCTGTGAAAATGTGCAATATATGTATACAGAAAAAGACAGACAATATCAATTTATGATTCGATTTTTTTTTCGTAATACATATATTTCAAGAAAATTTGAACTTAGCAAGCAAAGAGACAGTATTTTTCGTAAGTTATAAAATTAGTTAGCCAATGTGTGCGAGAGCGTGAAGTGGAAGAACTCTATAATCAAACGAAAACTGTTAGTTTGTGAATTGAAATATCCACCAACGAATTTGTGAATTTCATGATATATCACATACCAGCGCGTGATTATTTACGTTCGTTAAGTGTGTATGTGTGCGTATTAAGTTTGTAAACAATCTCGAACGAATCGTCTAACCGACTTGTGAAGAATCTATGCCTTAATTGATATTTATATTAAGATGCTAAAGCATAGTTTAAATCAAGAACAAGTATCGTACAATCTAGCCTCGGTCAATTTAAACTCGGACGCAGATTCAAACTACGGATTCGACATACATTCGTCGTCTTTGCATTCAATGTATCATCCGTTCTCCAATGTAATGTCACCTGACGTTGTAGACGCGAATGATATCAGGCAACGGACACCTGGGCAACAAGAGATACATATTAAGAGGCCTATGAACGCGTTTATGGTGTGGTCCCGTGAGAAACGGAAGTTGATTTCCCAAGAGAATCCAAAGATGCACAATTCGGAGATCTCGAAGATGCTCGGCGTAATGTGGAAGGAACTCACCGAGGAAGATAAAATTCCTTATATCGAGAAGTCGAAGCGTCTGCGTATTCAGCTCCTAAAGGATCATCCGGATTACAAGTATCGACCTCGAAGAAAGGTCAAAAGGCTGGACCAATCCTTAGCCATGGGCTTATCGAGACATTACACTAGTTTTCCTATATCGCCTTACGGTACGCCGATCGTCAATCCTTCGGCCATGGCTCATACGCTGCCCTACTATCCGTATCCAAGGTCAGCCCGTTTTAAATTGAGTGACTCAGATGCGTTGTCTACGTCAATGGTTTCGGCTGATGGCAACAATAACGCGTCTTTGGACGTCAATAGCTTATATCAATTTTATTCTTCGATGGCACCGGCAGTTGGTAATCCGACATTGGCGCAGCATCACCTGAACTCGTTCTTCCCGACCAGCCATCATACATTAGGAACCAACAGTCTCCATTCCCGGCTGATGTTGCCCTCGACGTCCGAAAGCACAGGAAGCGATAAATCCATCAACACTTACGATGCCAACCCGTCACAATCTACTTCGTTATCGATGCATTCTCCTGAACCCTCTGGGTCATCTGTGTTGGATCATGATTGGTATAGATACAATCCGGTAAAAGATTAATGTAAATAATGCTTTTTAAACATTATGCTTTATTTATACGTATACTTACAATTTCTCAATCAATTTGGACTCCAAAATATTGTGAATAATGAAAACTTTCATTGAATTCTAATCCTTGTTATTATAATAATTTGTTTCAAAAAAACATAGCACAATCTATTCATCAAATTGCTTTGTGATTCTGTTTCTTTACGACAGAATATTTTTCTTTTTAAAATTTCTCATACACAGATTGCTAGATTAAGAATATTAATCCAGGATTTTTAGTCTGTTCAAGAAAAAAAGAAATAATAAAGAAAAGAAAAGTTAGAAGAAGTATAAATCTCAAAAAATAATCTGCAATACATGTTATTTATTATTTTGGAATCAATTAATAAAAAAAAATAGAAATTATTCTTTAATTAACTGATTTAGTCTTATCTGATAGTTTTTAAGCTGTTGGCAAAACCGTCGCGTCGTTAACGAGGCGGATAATTGAATTAGCATATTAATGCGACGGAACAATGGAATCGTTTAGGCCCGGATTCGTTTTGTCTTGTCCATTGGGTTTTATTGCAGAATACGGTTCTTGATGAATAGTCACAACCTAACCCCTTTCACAATATCCCATTTTGTTTGCAAATAATGTTTCCTAATTACGGATGCACTTTTAACTTAGTCTGTAACAATAATAACTTTTGGCCAAATGTGGTAAATACGCAAAAAAATGATTAAAACAAATGTTATCTGTACAGTGCAATTATAACATTTAATTGCATTGCATTGCACTGAGTTCATATCGAATCCGTAGTTCGAATTTGCATCCGAATTGACTGAGGCTGAATTGTATTTGTTTTGATTAATCTGAACTATATTTTAACATCTTTATGCGCAGACAGAGCATCTGATTGTGTATGTGTGTGTGTGTTTCGAGAAAGATTATGTAATTATTAAATCTAACAAAATCTAATATTTACCGCGAATAGCTTCTATACATCAGAACTTTATAGAAAAGTTTTAGCTATTTTAACTCTTTCTTTTTTTATATCAATTTAATCTCGTTCACTTAATTGTCAAGTAATTTTTCTTTATATTACATTTATATCACACACACATATAAGTATACAAATCAAAAGTATGTACATATTCCTATATACATATACTTTTGATATATCATATTTATTCGTCAGACTTCTGTCAAAATATATTTTGATAAAGAAACATTTTTTAATATTTTTTATATTTAGAATATTGTTATCTGTTTAATATCTCTTTTACGAGTGCTGAATATTATATGTAGATGTCATGTATTTAATTTACGTATGATTTAATAATTTATGTATTTTATAATGAATTAAAATTACGAAATTCTAAACTGCTAACTTTAATTGTTTCAGGCTCCGTTTTCACGATGAAATATGAAGACATACATAATACGATTCGGGTTATCATTATCATGTACCTGCAAAAAGCAATATATACATGTAATAATAGTTATTTTTATGAATTACATAATGAGGAGGTGTAACACTATAAAAACAGAAAAAAATTATTAACATTCTGGTAAAATAAGAATAACAAGATCATACACTGAGAAGAAGATACTTCAAAATTTAATATTTATGAGAAATATATTTTTTTAAATAAATATTTATTTTATAGAAATAAATATTTATTTAAGTTACAGCAAAATAAAATTTTATTTCTAGCAAATAAGCCACCTATTTTATATTTGTTTACAATTAATGAATGATATTTCACAGAGAAATGTATATTTCGTCATCACAACCAAATATTTTTCATAACTAATAAATATCAAAGAAAATGTCGTAAGTAAAATAGCAAGTTTTTTTTTTAATTGAAGCGGGATAGCAGACTTATGAGGTCATAGTATCCTGGCAGAGTCCAAAATTCAAAATTAATTTTTATATTATACAACATTTAAACTACAAATTTGCCAAGTATAAAGAATATTAAATAAAAATGTGGATTGTAGAATATTTGTTTCATCTAATTTCAACTTCAATTTTAATTTCAATTCAACTTTCCGTCTAAATCTTATTTACATGAAATTATTTTAATCTAAAACATTAGACGTACCTATTGTCTCCTCATTATGTCATGAACATTTGTACAAATAAATATATCTTCCGTTCTCTATTTGTTAATAAAAATTATATGTGATTGGTCAATACAGATATGATAGTAACTGTACATGTTTATATTACAATATGTAAATTATAATGTAAATATATATATTACATTATTAAATCATAATATAAATATATAAATTAATACAAATAATGTTAAATTTAAATATAATTGATGTAATATATATGAATATATTTGTATTTATATTTAAATATACACGTATATTTATTATGATGGTAGATAATGTAATTAATATAAAATATTTATAATTTTATTAATGATAAATTAAATATTAATACAAAAAATATTAAATTTAAATATAATTTATGCAATACACATGAATATATTTGTATATTTAAATATACATGTATGTTTATTATATTAATAAATAATATAATTAATATGAACATAAGTATTTATAATAATTAATGATATAAAAAATAAATCATACTCAATTTCATGACTCTGATAGTACTTTGAATGGTCATATTGGTCATATTGGTTGATCGATCACATGGTTTGCCATATGATTGCACGATTATCATGAGAAAAAAAATTGCTCAATTTTTCTTTCTATTTTCTAACATGAAGACACGGAATGGTACCTAAAATTTTCAAAGATTTTTCGGAAGGTTAATCCAAGAAGAATACACTGTGGAAAAGCAAGTCAATCGAAAAGAAATATAGCTGACAAGAGAAATACATCAAATTTTAAAGTCCTTCTCGCTTATTCTAAATTCATCTAAAGTTTTTTTTTTCAGTACCTGTTTGACAAATCTTTGATTATCGAGATTACCGAGAATTATCAAAAAATTATTAGAAAGAATTAAGTTGTAAATCTTGCTGACATCTCACGACCTTCATCGGTTATATTATGTAAAAAATGAAGATTTTTGTAATGTACAGAATTCATGATGTTAATCAAATTTTAATAAAAAGGATTTTTTTAAATAATTTTCTATATTTATTTTATTACATTAAATTTCAAAAAAGAAATAAAAATTTTTAATTCATAATTATTTAATAATCCCTATTTTTTCATTTTAATCTTTCTCGCGTGCAATATCGTGATCGCTAATTTCTTTTTTATAAAAAAAAAACCAGTATTATATGACATCAACAATGAGATTTTTCTATTTAACAATAGGCGTTAAAATTATTTAATTATAAAATTAATTTTGATTCCTAATTTGATCGTTTAAAAAGTTTATAAATTATGTTTCAATCTGTCTAAAAGGACAATAAACTGATAACTCTGAAATTTAAATACCTGCAATTTGTAGTTTTACGAAGTAATAAAAACTTAAGTTTTTTGATATTGAGAATGTTATATTTTTATAATATTCAGTACTACTTAAATTTTTATTACTTTATAAAACTAGTTGCAGGTACTTAAATTTTAAAGTTGTCAATTTATAGTTACTAAAATTATTTTGTTTTCTCTTAGTTTATATATATATATATATGTACAGGGTGTTACAGATACATACTAGGCAGTACGACGGGACTGAAACATTCCTGAATGCTTGATAATAAGTACTAAAATAAATCTAACACCTTTTTGAAATACATATATCCTCACAGAAATCTAATTTAATTCACTTTAATACTGAAAATGACTTATTTTGAGTACTAAAAACAATGAATAATAGTGCATTTAATACTAAAAAAAAAATAATTATAATTACTTCTTTTTAATATTAAATGTACTACAAAAAAATACACAAAATTTTACTTTGAAAAACACTTTATGTACTTTCACCTTGGAGCCCAATTTTGGGGCTCAGTTTACGGGCGAAATGCTACGCTCCTTATATTTTCGTTAACATGATTCTTGTTCATGAATAAATGCTCTTCTCCGCGGCCCTCTGTCGGCGAAAATATGTAATTTATTGCATGTGAAAGATTTCAGAAACAACTTAAGGGGATCATAAAGCAAATCCTAAAACAAGTTTAGCGTCTGTATTACCGACTAATCATAATTTTTGTTTTTTTAACGATTACTTTTTTTTCTTTTACAGATTCGAAAATCCTTTTTCAGGATTAAAGTATACGCATTAATACATGTCTGTGAGATGGAGTTTATGCCGAGAACCATAAAAAATTTCGAAATTGAAATCTTAAGAAAAATTTTTTGTCGTTCTCTCAGAATAAATTCCACCTCACAGACACGTATTGATGTGTATACTTTAATCGTGGGAAAGGATTTTCGAATTTGTAAAAGAGGAAAAAAGTAATTGTTATACAAAAAATACGACTTTAATTTTGGAGAAATTCTTTTTTGTTAGGCCTTCGATCACAATTTCGCAAACTCAGAATTATTTGTGCATATCATACGCTTCCAGGGAAGGTATCATTTCGTACGTACGACCTATAGAATTTCTGCACTAAGGGAATTATAACCTGAGGTGACAGCTGTAAGAGCTGAAATAAAGTGACTTTTAAATTTTTCCTCGATTTTCTCGCCAAATTTAGTGCGGCTGGTGTTTTTTTGTGCGTACTTTTATTCTGTAAAAGGACTTGGTGATCTATAAAGCCAATTAGGAAAAATTGGAAATCTGCAATTGTCGGTAATTCCTGTTGATTTAGGATCCCTTAACCGCAAGGTTTGCAAAATTTCATGTGAAATATTTCAGAAATAATTCAATTAAAACATTCAAAATTTATTGCATGTGAAAAATTTCAGAAACAGTTAAATTGCAAGGTTTGCAGCTTCTTTTCATATGAAATGTTTCAGACATACTCAACTGAAAGTTTTGTAAAATTAGTTTCATGTAAACAATTTCAGAAACATTTCTGTTGCAACATTTTATATTAAAAAAAAAACAACAAATCATCTTTTGTTTTGTTAAAATATATTTAATCTGTTCCGCATCAGAGACATGGTTTTGTGATTCTCTCTCTCTCTCTCTCTCTCTCTCTCTCTCTCTCTCTCTCTCTCTCCAACGAGAAGTCAGCTTTATATTTCCACTTACCAGTATGAATACTGGACATCAATCTTGAGAAGAAATCTTGGTTTTATTCTTTACATGCTTTATAATTTGAATTACGCTGTAATAAATAATAATTGTCTTAACCGAGAATCCGGACTGTTTTCTCAATTCGGTTACGGTTTCCGGTTTTCAAACAACAAATCGTAAATATATATAAAACATTCCAGTAATATTATACATTACAATGCCGCCACTTGGAATGACATTTTCTTTCAAAAACCAAAAACTGGTCGCTAAAATTTTGTTTTTCAAAAGAAAAAATTTCAGTCTTTTCCTGTATACGTAAAATTGTCTTAGCGCCGAGATACTACCAATATCTCTATAGACCAGAGAAATACTATATTATACGAAATATACTTGATATATTATAGTATTATATTTCCCTTTTTCGTATAGATTTCTTTTCAAGAATAGAAGCCTAAGACTATTGTGTTATAAAGAACAATAGAAATCGTCGACTCAATATCTTATGCATTACATAAGTCACGCAAATGAATATACTCTCCTGTAAGTTAGAAGAAGTTAAAACAATTAACTTCAAAAGAAAAATTCCAAAAAGCCAAAATTGTTTATGTCATGTCTTGTATATCGTACATCGGCTGTTATTTATTATTTGAGTTAACAGAATTCTATTTACGAAAATAGTTAGAATTCATAGAATCAACAAAATATATAGTTAGAATTTACAGAAACAACAAAATAGGCAATACAAGAACTTGGAGCATGTTCGGATTCCCACTTGGGTACTTCCCGGGTATCGTGTCGTTTAACGAATGCATTAAACAAGGATGTCACGCCTCGGTAGGTCTATTCTGTATAATTATTTTAATAAGTTTACTAGCTAGGGATGTCGTTGCGCAGGTATTTTACATGGTGAAAAAGCTGCGCAACGACAGTATAAAGATACCGAACTCTCGTTAAAAGTTACAGAATAGGCCTACAGATCAGATTAAAATTAGATATGATCTACTGTGAATCTATTCATTTGTCCTTCAAACATATGTGTATATCGCCTTTGAGCGTACTCCATTTCTCTCATTGAGAATGTTTCAAATGAAGTTAGGTAGGTTTCCGCGTAATACCTGAACTGACTGATTAGTTAATTAAATTAGTTTCAGCGATTGGGAGAGAGAGAGAGACATCAGTAGTACCACGAGCGTGCAGGAACCCCTTTCGGTGTGAAACGCCACAGTTGCGTCTGAAGAGAAAACCGGAAGCCTTTGTCGTGCTCTTTGAAATTGGTTGAAAAACGAAGGAACTCGGCGCACAGAGTAATAACGTTGCGTTTTCCGCCCCTACGAATAAATACATCACGACCGATCGCATGGAAAAAGAACCGTTAATCGAGGCAATTTACTGAGAAACGATTATAGAGAGGCAATTATAGCGTATAAACGTAATTAAAACGTGCGCGTAACAAACAAGGTTGTTTGAAAAATTTACATCCCTTCCCTCATCAAACGGCGCGTCAAAAGAAATAATATTTAAAATGCGAGAAATACATAGAATTTCAGGTTCTATAAAAGTTAATTATGGAAAATTCAAAGGTAAAACATATTGAAAGTGTGGGAAATTATGTTCTCGAATTTTTAAAAATTAAAAAAATTTTCGATTGTGAGTAAAGTTACTTACTCTTTTATTGTAGTTGCGACAAATTCCTGAATAAGTAACGCTGAAAAGGTCGATGAATCCGTATTTACGGTGATCTAGATGTAGAAAACAAAATTTATTTCGGTTGGAAAATATATACTTTGTAATCTTTTTTTTATTTCACTCACTTTATATTCTTATAATCTTCTTCTCCTTCTGCAACTTACAAGAGAATCTTGCGAAATGTTAAATTTTGATTTTAATAGATCTTTGTATACATATAGTAGGTTATAATAATTATATTGACCGATGAATTTAGAAAATATTAGTTGCAGTTAATAAACTGTTTTAAAAAGAGTTTTAAAATAAAATGAAATATCTATTCATCTATTTCATTCTGCCTTAAAAAATTAAAAATAGCAAACCAGTAAACAGTTATTAACGGTATCCAAATTTTTACTTTAAGGAACTCTAACGCTGGTTAGTTAATTCACTGCCAGCAGTGCCAATGATGTAATATAAATAAAATATACGGTGTTTCACTCCTGAGATGCGTATGTTGACTAATCAGAGAGTTGTCACAAATGCAAAAGTAATATAGTTCCTCTTATGATTTGCTAAAGATCAAGTTAAGTTGAAACAATGCCATCGAATTACGCTACATTTGAGGCTACTTTTTGATTGATTGCGCCGAATTCGATTTCACCACCAATATGCGCAATGAAACACCTTGAATAGAATTCATTTGGTGCTATAAATACTTTGAAACATTTTCTTGATAAACAGAAAGAAAAAATTTTATTAATTTATCATTCAAAGAATGCTTCGAAGCATTTATAACATTAAGTGGACCATGGCTTTTGTTTTCTTGCATTGATTACATCATGGTGTCAACAGTCTTGAGAGATCGCTCAGTCGAGACAAATCGCTTTCAACAGTTCCAACCGAAATTCATCTGTGTATTTTTTTTACTATAAGTATGGCCGACGGTGCATTGTATTACAATAGACATTACAAAAGACTCATACTTTGTATTACAAAAGACATTAAAATTAAAAATTCTGAAATGTACAAGTTTCCTTTCATTCATCCGACACGCATCCGTACAGCATAAACGCAGATACCTTGCAGTATACGGAGGAACGACTCGCTATTTTCATGATCCTCACCCAGTCGAGAAAAATTCACCTACCACTTTTTTGTATATTCACACTGTTCACATCACTGATCGCGTCAGTCTCGGACTTTAAAACTTAGGACTTTGAAAAACTAGGATTTGACAGATGAAATATCAACAATTGTATACAAAAAAATCAGATTTTACCATATGGATTTGAAACTTTATTGTCACAAGGTTTACCTTTACCTCACAGTCCGTCACGTCGCAAAGTGCAATGTTACCAAGTATACACTCGACCTTTCGAGTCGTTGACAATCTCATACATTATATTCTATCTATACACCACGGAGTAATAAGAAGATCAAACTTAAGCGGCCTGTCACGAAAAAAGTGGGCTCGAAACACGGTGTAGAAAAACTCATGGAAAATCTGGCAAATGTGATTTTAGTGCCATCACGTCTTGTGGGAAAAGTTAGAAGTATTGACTATCACGTGGTCATAGATCACACGTATGTATGTATGCATGTAGTGATACATACGTGTGATCTATGACCACGTGATAGTCAATACTTCTAACTTTTCCCACAAGACGTGATGGCACTAAAATCACATCTACCGGATTTTCCATGGATTTTCCGACACCGTGTTTTTAGCCCACTTTCAGACCTCGAGTTTGATCTCCTTATTACTCCGTGCTATACGCTAATAATTTACTAAAAATATAGCAGATAAATAGTATCCACAATTCATTGCACTAATATTGCATATGATTTGGAATCGCTGTAATGATAATTTATTTCAGTCGCATTTTTTACTTCAAATATTAATATAATAGTCAAACCTGCTTAAAAAAGACTTTCACTCATCTGCAAATTACGTGTATGCTTCGCAAAGATTCTTGAAATGGTAAGCAGAGCAGTGATTGTCTAGCAGTAGACGTTCTTGCAAGAGATGGCGCTGAAATGTGTTAGGTAAGGACAAATGTGTGTGTTGAGTGAGACAGAACAATGTATAAGCCATGTATCAAATGCAATAAAGGTACCACAAATATCGTTATTTTTAATTTATTAAGGGATTTAAAAAGTTTGTACATCGACATCGATCAAGTTTGGTCGTCGTTCCACATCCCTTCAAGGAAATTTTATAATCGTCTATTTTACTGACTCAACTCTCTCTCTCTCTCTCATCCTTTTTCTAATTATTGTTTTTTCTAAAACTTTCAAAATATCTCTCAGGATGAACATCCTCGACGAAATAAACTTTGCACAACACAGAATTGCGGTAATCGTCGAATTTCTCGACGAGCTTTTCTATGCTTGCCAAAACTCTGCGCGAAGGTCTCTTTAGAAGGCGCGCGAAATAATTAAGAAATCCACTTAGGTTCCACATTCATCAAGGCGATAAGCCGCGTCGGAATCGACTGTTCTCCGTCGTTAGAATTAAGTCGTCGGAAACGGACAATAGTCATCAAAGAGACGCCTTTCGTCGGAGCCTTTCGTGGTGCCACTTCGAAAAACAAGCCTTTCCCATTTCCGACAAAAGTCCCGGCATCGACTTGTCCGCGCTCGAATATTTCAAGGAGAAGTTTCCGCTTCTGCAATTATATTGGAACTCCATTCATCGGGACTTGACTCGTCGCGAAGTCGAGAATTTTCAGTCACGTGGCTGGAAATTCAATAAATTTTGCACTGATTCCCATTATATTACATTATACTTTGTCAGTAAGTACTTAATTTATTTCCGGTCGATCAATCGAGGATCCAAGAATGTAATAACGAATATCTGAGCATCCGCAAGATTATTACAAAAATATTTTGCACTTCCAAAAACATCTGGGTATGCCAGTATCGAATACTGGACATTTACGCATAAATTATATTAATCTTTTTTACTAAATACCTCATTTAAAAATAAAGATTTGGCAAAAAACATGCGTTGGTCTGTCTTAAAGTTGATAATTTCCTTTCTCGCGCGGAAGGAAGAGGGAGAGAAATGTAACTCTCCGCAATGGCAAAGTATATGTATATGAAAAGGGTTCTCGTTTCGCCTCCCACCTGTAAAATAAAAGTCAATTTTTTTTTAAATAATTAAATCTCGCTTTGCATGCTAAGTTGGAAATCCATGAACGATTTCACACGAGTTTACAACTTTTCACACATAACAAACACAAAAGGGTCTTTTTCATGACTCTATGATAGATTTCCTGCCCTGAATAGTCATCAACTTTAACGATATTAATATCTCGGTTCACAGGGCAGAGCGACACTTTTTTCTGCCAGATTCGTTCATTTCATGAAAAAACGCGTCGATTGATATATTTTTTATCGTTTTTTGTGATTGTGTATGCTAAACTAAACAATTATCAAATATAGACATTCTCGATATTTCTGAAATATATTGCAATTCGTGTAAAAATTCTGAGAAAAATGTTCACCAGAGTTCTTCTTAATGTAAGAGTAAATTTTACTTTACTAATTTATTCTCATAAAAAATTAAGAATATCTGTGTACTAATTTATTCTTCAGAAGAATTCCCTCTGAAGTTAAGAAAATTCTTTTAGTACCTATTTTAAAAAATTATTATAAAAATAAATTGGAAATTCTTAAGTTGAGAATA
Source organism: Trachymyrmex cornetzi (assembly GCF_001594075.2). NCBI lineage: Eukaryota > Metazoa > Arthropoda > Insecta > Hymenoptera > Formicidae > Trachymyrmex > Trachymyrmex cornetzi. The sequence goes on from NW_017299190.1 coordinate 257,617, forward strand.
CAATTTTTTCGATGTAGCTTTTATGCCAAATCGCGAGAAGTTACAAAGAAAATTAAAATCTCTTATTAGTAGAATTTCTTAAAAAGTACATTCAAGGGACGTTTTTGCACCGAATCTTCCGCCTTTTTTTTTCAATGTCGTCGACGAGAATAATTTCTTAGGCTTGTAAAGCTTTGAAAAAATATTCAAAAGATGCTTACATAAATGTTTCATTCAGCATTATCGATGTCGCTATCCAACCACCCCTCTTTTTTCCCCTTTCTCTTTTCCTTTCTTTTTCTCTCTCTCTCTCTCTCTCCCTCTTGGAGACACTCGAAAAATCTCGTCGCGAGTCAAGATTACATCAGCTTCGGCATAATGTAACCCAAGATTTCGAGTGGGCCGTCGGTTCGCCCCTTTCTTTTCTCGCTTCGACCGGCATTATGCCATACTTTTTTACGTTTCGCGACGTCGAGTACACGCCAGGCATTGACCTTTGCCCTCGAATAAAAACGCTCCCTTTCTTACGGAGGGGGTTGCATTCGATCGAGAGACACCCTTCTCGTGGTTTTCTGTTATTACAAAGCAGCACACTGTTAAATTTGCAATATCAAATTATACGTCTTTCTAATTATTTTTAATTATTGTAAGTCACCACCGCTCCTATTCAATATGTCTTTAATTTAACTAAAATAATAGAGTTGACAATATTTAACTAAAAAGAAATGTATTAAATTTGATTCAAATTTAGTTTATTATATTTACTAAGTGCATGATGCGTTAATATGTTTACTTTGAACTAATCACAGAAATTAATCGAATTACATTTTGACATAAAAGTTAAAAATAACAAAATGTTATTTAACTCAAAGTATTAGTTTATCATTGCTCCTTTGACATCTAATAGTGCAGCATTGCGTATTGTTGAAAACATTTAAGTACGCCAGTTCTAATTTCATTGAACTCTCTGGCTTTTCCTCGTCTTTAAAATCGCCAAATTTTTAAATGTGCAGGCACGTCGTGCTCGGCTTACAGGTGTCTCATATTTTTAAGATTTTAGCACTCCCGGGGACTCCCCGCATCGACGGATCGCGCGTTAACATCGAACAAATTAATCGAATCAGCACACTGATTTACTGCGCGGGGAAAAAACGTTCTCGCTCGTTAAACGCCGAACGTATGCCGTATACTACCGGTCTCACTGGATGTTGATGCTGAGAGACACGCAGCAACAGGGGGAAACGGAGAAAGGAGCGATTGCGGAGGGTCGGCGAAGCGAGAAGCGTATGTTTTGTCTCCGCCGGCGGGGCGATGATTGATGACGCGGTTAATGATATTTTATTAGATAGACACTTTGGAGGGTCAATAGAGACAACGTGAGAGGATGAATAATAACTGCATCGCGGCGACGCTTATTAGAATTACTCAGTGATGTTATCTATGCCAGGTCCGCTTCCTCCGATGATGATATCTCGTTGCTACGAGGCGACGCAAACGCGTGAGCTCGTCCCGATTTTTCGCATGCGTAATTTCCTCTTCTCACGCTTGGACATTAATATTAATGCAACATGTAATGGTAGAATTGTAACGAGAAAATGTTGAGAAATAAAATAATATTTATCCGTCAGAAATAAAATTTACGACAGCCTGATTAATTCTTTTTATTTAACAAAAATCACACGCAATGCAGTCATGTAAAATTTATCGTCCTCAATATGTAGAGGACGAAAGAGGTAAATCGCCAATTGTTAACACGATCGGATTTGTCGAGAAACAAAGGTCGCTCCGATCATGCGTGACAAAAGCCGTATTTTTCGGATTATCTTATTAGTACGAAAAGCCCATTTCTCCTGCACGGTAACATACTACAAATATATGTGGGGAGAATCAAGAGGCCCATGCACGTAAACAGTCGAGATTACAATGATCCGATAATAGAGATAGATTCCTTAATACACTATTTATGATTATTACCCGGCGTATTACTCGGCTTATTTATCGGCCGGCTAACTTATTTATTAACCACTTCTTCACGCACGACGGAAATTATTGTCTATTGATTATCCGCCAACCCTCTTTCTTCTGCTGTAATGATGTTTGAATCCGCATTTCTTAAAATATCGACTTAATATTATTTACAAAACATTGATTAAAATTCTAATACCGAATAATTTTTCAACTGACGAGATAAATAAGAAATGAGAGAACGGAATATTTATTTAAAAAAAATAATTGCCAGAAAATTCGAAATTTTTGTTTTCTGGAAAACTGTCTGAAATACAATGTCAGTCGACGATACCTTCAATTATGTTTTTTGAATCGATTCGTGCAAAATATATCAAAATGCATCAATTTTGTTTTTAAGAGAACTATATAATTGTGATTCAATTCTACTGCTTCATCTCTTTGATTAGGACAACTATCCTTCCAAAAATTTTAAAAAGTAATAAAAGTCAAATGACATATCATTTTTAAGGAAACTTTTTCTCTTTATGATATCTTTATATCGTATCTTATTTTTTTAATTTACCTGAGTGTTCTAAATAAATTACATTTGGAAGTATTAAAAAATTTACAGTTTACGAAAAAATTTATTTTTATGTTATAAGTGCTCAAATTATCCTCCATCAATCTTCATACAATAAACAAAAATGTCTATTTAAAGTTGTTACGGACATTTCGAAATCTTTTCGGAATGTTCTACGATATTTATCCAATATCTTTTGAGTAAAATCTGGTTAATCGACAAGGTCGTCAGTTATTTCTTATAAAATTTTTGTTTTTTAGTTCAACAATAAAAAATTTATATCTTTAATCAAAAGATGAATGAATATCAAGAAATAATATGAGAAATATTTCAAAATGTGTAAAAGAATTTTTATTGTGAATTTTTTCGCGTGTCCTACAAGAAAAGAACAATTTTGCTAAAAATAGATCTCAAAATAATTTTATTAATTTTGACTCGTTAAAATAATTATGTAGGAAAACAAGACAAGCAACGCTGTAAAAATTTTAATATTCTATCAATTAGCTTGAACATCCCACATAATTATTTTGATAATTAAACAAAATTGTTATCAGATCTGTACTTAGCTAAATTTTTAGATATTTTAGTAGGATTATTCTTTCCGTACGTTACAATTTGAGATAATAATAGTGACTAAACAAGAGTCTCAAAAACAAATTTAGCGTGTTTCAGCATATTTCGCATAAATCACTCGGTTACATAAAAAAAGATAAAAGCTCTCATTGGCTCATGCACATTGTATAGACATAAATGTAGAAAAAAGATGCCATGTCATTATCACATCTAATAGGAAATACCATCCTTGAGTTAATTCTTTTGTGTCTGATTGCTTCGAGCTTCGTCAGTGACGACGTCGAAAGACACAAAACGACGTAAAAGCATTTCGCGAGATGTAGATGGGGATAGGCATCATCCAATTAGCATTAATTACTGGTTTCTTTTAATTAGTGGGCTCGCTTGAAATATCGCACATATCATTTTCGTCCTCTCTCCTGCTATTCGCTCCTCTTCCCTATGGAATAAATCACGTTATTGGATATCAGACGAAGGCTTTTCTGCTGTATGATTTTCTTTACGAATGCGATTTCCGCGCTCTTTGGGATATACGTAATATCGCCGCGATCCATTGCGTCCAATCGCTTAATTACGCGGCGATTGCGACTGATAGATTTTAATTACCGATCGTCAATTGTTCAAGTCTACAACGCAACCGTGTTCTTATTGTCCCGAACGATGCAATCGTTCTCCGTTTCCAATTTCCGAGAATGCACGTAATGCACAGCATATTCTTTAGTTATAATATATCCTTGTTTCCTATTGATGCGGTAATATCCAAATAAAAGGTTATTCAACTATTTCAAAAGAAGACATGGATTTATATACCCCAAAATTTTCAGACTTAAAGCCTATTCTACAATATGCTTTTTGTTCCCTATTTCTTGCTTTGTTTTCCCTTCGCAATCGTTTTAGCAACAATTGTATTTCTTTTCAATATTTTTCGAGAAGGCAAACATTGTATGGGAGGACCCCGTTTGTTTGTAGGCAGTCGATCTGTAGGCAATAATATTGTACGCAATGCTGTTTGTGTGCAATAATAAACAGACAATCGAGCTGTAGGTAATAATTTTTGTGCACAAACGAACTGTCGGCAAATGTGATGTAGGAAAATGGTACTATAGGCAATCAATTTGTAGGACTGAGGCTTTCAATTACATCATTTTTAAGAAATGATTTACACTTGTTTAAAGAAATAGTTGATGTTTTTTTTCAAAAGGTCGTTCTTCTTTTTTTAGATGACTAATGCAATTCCTAGACTTCTTTTTAGAATGATCATCCATGAAATTCTTTTGAATTCATGAAAAGAAAGGCATCTCAAATCAATAACTATAGGCTTACCTAATATGTAACTTTAGTTTTAATTTATAATTTTACCTCTGCATAAATAAAAAAAAATAATAAAAACATATTGACGATCATAAACATCGGATCATCTTCTTCACTTTGTTTCTTACAAATAGAATGCATTATAAAATTAACATTTTTTTAGCAATTATAAAACGACAAATATGACAACGAACGTAAGTATTTTATCATCTTTCTGCGAAGAAGTCTTTTTAATAAAAAAAACAAAATATATCCCCCAATAGGAAAACACATTTATGAAATTATATATCGAAATCCTGCAAAAATTTGAAACAATAATTCTAAGAATTAAAAAAAAAAGATTATATAATAGTGTAAGTTAAACCGCGAATAAAGTAATTCCATTACAAAATTAATTTAAAAAGTTAATTAAGAAAATGTCTTATGTTAGTGAAACCGGGCCTAAATGGACAGCACATTTAATAACAGCCGTTTATGAATCTGTACCACGGTACGCTGCTATTTACCCCGCGAGTGTTTTGAAGGGATTAATACGGGGAAAAAAAGGCGGATCATCCGTGATTAGTTAACGCAAACTGTCGGTGCAACGTGATCTTAGTTAGCTGAGATGGGTTTACAAAAGCAGCTGCTGGGAGCCGGTCGCGCTACTGAAGCTCGGTGCTCGCGTGACTGTGCAAACAAGTGGCACGTCGAGAATGTTTGTTAATGATAATGACCATTAGAACGTCGGTCCAGCCGCGAGCAGGATCCCCTCGCGATGATTCTTCCACTTAGCGCCTGGAGCGCTCGCCGAGAGAGCTCCCGTCTTATGTTTGCCCGATGACAACAAAAGATTTCTCGGTCTTGCCTTCGCCTCTGACACCCGGGAACGAAAGGGAGAAAGAGACAGAGAGAACCGGGGAATTGTAGCAATTGATCGGTACGTTCCTTTTTGGACAAATATTTTCATTAACTTCACCGCCATCCGTCTGTTTATTCCAACCTCGCGCCTGTTATTTGATTCTTTTCTACGAGAGGACTTGTCCGTTTTAGCGATTGACATTTTCTACTGCAACTCTCGCGATCCTAAGGAAAGACCCTTACATGATGAATATTATCATGCGATAGACCGTAGAATATGTGATATTATTGATCAAAAGTGATATAGAGCTGAAGAGTTGTATCGATAGTATGAGTTATCGCTCTCACACCGAGGTACAATAATGCGATTGTAAAAGAAAAATATGAGAGAATCATGTAAATTCATGATCCTTAAATTGAGAATAATAGATCTGTATGATTTACATTGATTTAAATTAAGAATATCCGACATAAAAAAAATATTAGACTTGTAAATTTGTAAAGATAAATAAGGATAGCGGCTAAAAATAAAAATTAATAAATTAGGGATTCGTTAAGATGCCAGACATATTTTAAAAAAATTTTTGACTTTTTTTCTCTTTATATCAACTTGATTTTTTAACGTTTGAATTTCTTTATCTTTAGACTTAACAGGATTCTCGCTTCTAATCAAATTTATTATCAACAAGTTTTTACAGCATTGATCTTCGAAAATGCGCTAAAGAATTGTTTGGCATGGTGTATAATTGTTATATTTTATAACTTATTATGTCTTGTGTCTAACATTTCGCGTGGCCTTTTATCCTTTTTATTCTTTTTGACACATTGCTGTTTGTATTTTCTATTTATACTGTTTATTCAATTTTAATTACCAGTTAAAACCCTTTTTTCTCCTTACTATTTATTATTGTATTATATTTTGCTTTTAATCAAACTGATGAAGTGATACTAGCAATAAATAGAGTCGAAACGTATTTGTTTTCGTACTTTCTTATAGCATAAATTTAATTGATTAATCTTGTTGTATAATATCCATTATCGCTCTTTTCGAATTTAAAAGAATAAGAACTTTATTAATACTTAATAAAATACAGAAACTGTAATGTTGAATTTTTATTGTTTTAATTCTTAACCGTATTTTGAATCCAGAAATCTAAAAAATGTCATCACGTTTGTTCTTTACGTAAAAATGTTTATTGTTTTATGCTATTTTGTAATTTCGGTTAAATTGAATCATTGATTCTTTCGTATATTAAAAACTAAGTTAAATTTGTGAAATTAGTCAATGAGTTAATTCTAAGCAGAATCACAAGACTCGTAACATGTTCTTGTAAAACTTGTAAGAACTTATGAGACTAGTATTTTAATTTTATGCGTATGTATCGTGAGATGTACAATTCATCATTAATAACTACGATTTCTTGTAAATTTTATGGCTAGTAAGAAGCTGTCTGTAAAAATATCATTGTACAAAGGTATAAGCATTTAAAAATTCTTACAGGAATATGTTACGAGCCTTACGATTCTGCTTAAAATTTAGACACAAATCTGTGTGTGTAATATACAGCCTTGACTAAAAATATTAGGCACCTACGTCTTTTCTCTGGAATCTTTTTACTTGCGTTGTAATGTATTGGTTCCCGACATTATACATGAGTTAAATAAAGACTCCTTGAAACAAAAGATAATTTACAACAAGTACTATAAATCAATTTTTAGGCTAAAGCTTTGAATAATGCTTAATAAAAGGTGTATTTTTGACTAAAACTATACATCTGACAATAACAATAATTTAGTAAAAAGAATTTCGAAAGCAATTTCTGGTAAAATTTTGAAATGTATACGTTCTTGTAACCTGGAACTTTCATGACTTTGTGACGAATTTCGTTGCGTTGGAACCCTCAACCTCCGGTTACGGAATTCGTTGTGGATACACGAAATCCCACGGGCTCCTCCAGTCACCATTAGTACGTGACGAATTTTACACGTTGGTGAGAATTACATTAGAGCGGATGACTCCGCGAAGGCCCTTCCCCCGCTCATCAAAGGGACACTTCTCGGGCGCGTTTATAAGCGTACGAAATTAATTTCGTTCCACGTATAGATCGCAGTCGAGAGAGAGAGAGAGAGAGAGAGAGAGAGAGAGAGAGAGAGCTCTTGTTTCCGTTTACATTTTCCTCAACCTACGAGCCGCATAATTTCTAATACGCGATAATCTAATCCGGACGATTATTCGTGTTAATGTATAATGTGTCATCGGCTATCCATTGGCGTTAAATAGAAAATTATGCACCTGCCGTTGTCCAAACCAGTCCTAGAGATTAACCGCTCTTGTGTGACGCACAAAGCGTATACACGACGCTATTTACAAGCTGGCTTTACACATCATTCGCATTTTCAGAGAATTTCTGTAGAGTTAGGAAATATGTACATAATTGTGAAAACGAAATAACATCGGTAAAAATAATACACGCCTCTCTCTGCAGACTATTAATACATATTTGAAGTGAAATGTTTTCAACGTTACTTATCTTGACTTTTATGCCATGTTGAATTGCATATATGCTGCTTATAGAAGATTTAAGTATCTGAATGCTTGTAAGTATCAAGACATTCACTTAAGTGACGCAAATTTAAAAAAAAAAATAAAGAATATAAAATTAAATTGGACTCTCAGTATTTAAAATAATAATAATAAATTAATTTAAAGGCTAATAAGAGTCAGCGCGGAAGTAAAAATTACTTCTTCATAACTTGATGTCTTCTTTATTTCAAAATCTGTACGAGGATGACTATAGTCATTAGCCTTTAAATTTATTTATCATTATTATTTTTAAAAAAAGTACACACACACATATGAATGTTCTTTTAATACTAATCAATTACTAACTCCAATTCAAATTGCTCTTAACTATGTGGTGCTAATAAATTATACAGCTTCCTCTGCCTTTGAGAAAGAAAGAGAGAATATCTCCGTCTTCCAAGAAGTGCCGTTTCCTAATCAAGTTAGGGCAATAGGATTCCCTAACGGAGAGACGGAGGTGTTAATGCGATCAAGTCTCGCAAACAAACGTGTCATTAAATCCTCGCGATGGTTTCGCGGAGACTTCTCGAGGACAAGAGGCACCAAAGAAGACGACGACGACGACGACCACGCGATGTCCGCAGACGTGCACGCGTGTTCGCGTGTGTGCGCGACGGGGCAACCTTGCCCCGTCCGTGCATAAACAAAATGGCCCATAAAACCTCGAGGCGCTAATCCGCGCAGAATGCCGCCGCGAGGATATTGTCAAACCCTCCTGCGGACCCGTTCACTCCGCAGGAGGACCAGCTGATTCATGCGGCCATATTTCACGTCTTTATGCATTCGCGAATATTTCAGGGTCCCGTCGTGCCGGGGCGGGCCGGAGAAGGGAAACCTCGACTTGGTATCAGCCGCGCAAAATTTCATATTAACAGTCTATATCGATTCATTCGGCGGTTGCTTACCGAATTTACAGGTACAATCGATTATTTGACTCATAATTGATATCCAGAATCTCAATTTTAAAGAAAAGAGGTCTAATTAAGTTAAAATGATTAGACTTTTAAAAGCTCTTTAAGTGCAGCAATGCATGCAATTTGTAATAATTAATTTTTATTTCAAAGCAATTTTTTATATCGTTATTCGTGTATTACTCATTAAATTTTACAATTATGTAAATTAGAAAAATATTCAATTCCAAATTTTTATAAGCGAAAAAATATCTGTATCCATATATGCCTATATCCATACCTATAATTCATAATAATTTAAGAATATAATATGTAATATATTATTAATGTTGCAATATTAGAATTTATATTATTATTTATAGAATAATTAGAATTAAATTAAAGTTTGAAAATCAAAGCAGAGATTATCAATGCAAGGTAAGTAAAATTATTAAAACTTCGTAAACGTGTCGTTTGTACGTTTAATCAAGCATGAAAAAGGTGACAATAACAATTCCTGTATAGTCTCATCCGAATCAAACCGGATCCCTCGATGCAACTATATGCAGCAGTCGATAGTCGTAAAAAATTCATAGGTAACCGGCTCAGTGCGCATTCCGGTATCCCGTCAGGAGACAATAATCGCTACCGTGTCCTGGGCCCATCCTGAACTTCCACTCGATTGAATCACGCTGTCTTATCCAGTTGCCAATGGTCAGGAGCCAGGCAAGTGAGAGGAGGGGTGCGTCGCTATCGTGCATCGACAAAAGGACATGTGTCGCACGATGCGTGCACGACCATTGTGTCCCGATTCGGAACGATTAGGAGCCACTAAATAGTCTGGACTGATCCACTCAGCCCAAGAGGAGCTCGTTTCACCTCGGGACACCTCTCTCAATCCCACAAAGATGAATGCACCGGATAAATAAGCGCGGGAATCGAAGAGGGGGAGGGGGAGGGGGCAAAGGCTGATATAAAGGACGAAGATTGGGCGTGGAAGAAGATGATGCGTCGGAAAAGATGAGAGATATATCGGAACATCAAAGTATCAGAGACCCATCGGTAGTCTTTTCTTTCTCTTCGACCTTTGATTGACTTAATTCTGTTACTATTCAGTATTTCTGTACGTACTGCGGTGGCAAATTAACTTTTAGGTAGACTACAACACTCTTACGCATCTTAAAAATCTTTGAAAAAGGGAAGTAAAAGAATTATCCAAAAATATTAAGGTTCATTATTTTTACATTCCTCGATCTCATAATAATATAAATAATATAAATTTAGCTTGTACTATTAAAAAATATAATTATAAAAATAAAATTTGTTTTTTGTGGCTCCTCGAGCTTAAAATAAACGTTTTCATATGACTAGGACTAACCTGTTGTCGTTCGACTTGCTAATTTATTAACTGTCTTCTCTCTATTCCACTCTTAAATGTGCCCTTTTTCTCTTTTCTGCTCGATTATTTACGTTTATTCAGCTGATTTATTCATTACAAAGGAAATTAAACGATTAAGGATTGGCAAAGGAGGCATAAGCGTAGCCGGTTCCTGAAGAATCCGAAAGATCATAGCCGGCCGCCGATTCCAGCATCATGGAGCCGGTGGCGCGGCCTCTCCCCCCCCCCCCCCCCCCCCCCCAACAGCAACAATCACGGATTAATGGCATTGTCCGCGCGTATCTACTCGAAATGTACGGGCGCGCGGAGCGTCTATGGGTGTATATATACGCACATAGAGACCGGTGATGCATCGACAATGGGGAATGGGCTCTGTTCGGCGACCCAACGAGGTATTACCGGGCGAACAAGCATGCAGTTTGTCCCCCATTGTCGCCGCTCGATACAGTGGGAATAACGCACCCACCCGCTGTATTTGCAGTATTCGGTTCGCTGTGTCCGCCCGCTGTTTGCCGTCGCGAGTCTTCTTACCCCGCGTTATATCCGATTTCAAGTCGGCTATTGTCGCGGCGTTGTCGCGCGTCGTGCCTGACGAGTAGCGCAATCGTCCCCGCTCGCGTGGGAGAAAGAGGACCCAAAGTGTTTCCGCATCCGTGTTTGCCAACAGCCATTGATGCCCGATTATTAATACATAACTTTGTTACTCGGAACAACGAGTCGCAGTCGCGAAACAGGACGTATTTAAAGAGAGCCCTTCTGTTATCCTAACAAGATTAGAATTCCGACAGTCTACAGACGCGAAAATGCGTATTTGTTCGAAGGGAAGATCAACGTTGGTGTACGAAGGAAGGACAACAAAAGGGGCGTTTACCCTCTCCCTCTATATTTTGGCAAGAAGAAATGATTAAACTTATTTTTAACGGTAAAAAGTCATATTATCTGTATGAAGGTTCGTTAAAGATCTTCCAAGATTGGCTTTAATAATTAGTATTATAATATTAGTATTCTATGACAAATAAGAGAGACATCACATGGAAGTTAAAACGGTTTGATGGATATACTACCTTAAACATTTTATTTATTATAACTTAAATCTATGTGTCTGACCTTTGTTAAATTCAATTGTGCCGTTATTAATACTTGATACTCCGAACAGACAAAAGGAGAATATACTTTTGGTTAAATGTATAATTTAATTCTAATATTAACTTAATATCCAAAGTTTCGTTATGGGATTTTGCGAGCGCTACAGGTGAGTTACTCTATCAAAAATCTTTTATAAATTTGACATTTCATAATTTTAAAATATTATTTAGACAATACTACAGCTTTGGAAACTTGTGAGTAACCTATATTATCCTTCGCAGAATCTAAATTAATATTAAGATGATTGCTGAAGAAGATTCGAAAGAGAATCGAAACGTTCAAGATTTTTAATAAAGATGATTCAACAACATCGAATTGATTGAAGAAAATTTTTCTTTTTGGAAGAAGAATCCTTACGCTTTTTGACCTGCGTTTGACTCTTATTAGCCTGACTTATAGGTCTGAATTTTTCGTATTTTTAATTCGAGAGTCTAAGATACATACAAATTGTATTTATACATTTTATTCTTTTATAATATTAAAACCAAATTTTTTTGCCCTCCCCTCCCCCCAATAAAATACTGGATACGCCCATAAGGACCAATGTTTCACGATACTTTGCGATCAAAGTGTACGATAGAGCGCGGAGAAACGAAAAAAGAAGTGCAGGGCCGAAGGGAGGGAGGGAGGGAAGCGCCCAGTGCAGCGGCCGGGGCACGCAGCGCCGTTAGGTGTACACAATCCACGGACAATGGGCGCCGGAGCGCGGAACAATGCGGTATACAAGCGACGTCACAATGCGGGGATCAGCGAAACAACGAACGGTCTCACTGCGGATTACAGGCAGATGCGCTACGACGACGGCCGAGCGGCTTCTCTCCTCCGGGCCAGCCGTCCGGAGCTGAATCGGCGTGGATCTCCGATTGTTCGTTAGCTCGAAAATAAATTAATGCCGATCAATACGGCGAGTTCGCGGAAATACGTCGACGTTAATTCGAGAGAGAGAGAGAGAGAGAGGAAAGAAAAAAAAAATTTGCATCGATTACACCAATCCTCGTCCATCGGCGAAATCGATATTCGCCGCCGATACCTTCGATCGCTCCCGCAATCTCTTCTCCGCGACGCTAAATGAGGCGCTTTGTCGACACGAGGACAATCCTCAAGACAGTTCGACAATACTACCCCTCCGAGTACAACCTCATCCCGTCCCCATCTAGGCCACGTAGCGCGCACACCCACCGTGCGGCCAAGTCACCACCCTCTCGAGCCCGAGGCAATTTTGTTCGCAATTTTGTTCTACGCCGTCTTCGGGTGGCCGACAATCGCC